>NW_026960617.1:600000-768474 GCF_021018805.1 Prinia subflava | reverse complement strand
ATGTTAGCATAGGTAGTAGGCATTGGTAAAATTTTGTAAATAAAAAGTATGTTTTGGACGGTGGTTGGGTCAGGGGGTACCGTACATAAGGTGCAGGGCTCTCTGATCCGCCCAGCCTGATGCGTGTACTGTTCTGCTGGGGATGCCTCGCAGAGCTAAGAACTAAGATAAGGTACCCTGCCAGGGAGGCCTGGCAGAGCTGAGAAAGAACTGAGAAATAATGAAGAATAAACAACCTTGGAAACATGCACTGGCGGACTCAGCTTGTCGTCTCTACCTCTTGTGTGAAATACTTAGGGCAAAGAGAAGACGGAAAACCTTATTACCTCTGGGAACAGCAACCCCGAGGTAACTCCCAGGGAACAGCAACCCTGGGAGAAAACCTTATTACCTTGGGGGACAGCAACCCCAAGGAGAATCTCAGGGAAAATTAACCTTGAGAGGAAGGTTCTTTATTTTTTGGTCTGGGGGCCTGCCATTAAGACGCAGCGAAAGCTACGCTTGGCTGGGCAAAAGGAATTCCTGGTGGTATTGCCTAGGCAGCCGTCAGTCAGACATCGTGAAAGCATTGCCGAATCGGCATCTGTGGTTTTTAATGTATCTGTAATATGGAGAAACTAAAAGAGTTAAAACGGGTTTTGGGCAGCAATAATGCCTCTATACCAAGTTCTTCTCCTTTGGGTTGTTTGCTAGCACATTGGAAAGAGGGGAATTTCGGTCAGGAATTATGAAAAGATAAATTGATTGAGTATTGTAAAGTGAGCTGGACAAAATATGCTTTGCCTGAAAACCAGAGCTGGCCACAGAACGGGTCTTTGGACTTAAAGGTTATTATGCAACTTAGATCACTTTGTACATAAGACGGAATGTTGGAACAGATCCCATACCTGGATTTATTTCTATGCTTGCTCGAAAAACCGGTTTGGTGGGATGGTAGCAACCTGGAAGCAGTAAGGCTTTAAAATAATAAGTGCCTGGCTTGCGTCCAAAATAAACATTGTATGCAGCATGCGATTTTAAGTGAAGCTTTGGGGGGAGGAGGAGATGAACTGGACCTGGATTTTTTAGTAGCTCCTATGGCCCCTGCATCCACCACAGCCCCCTCGACACTGAATTCTACCCCGCTCACCCAGACCCCACCTGATTCTCTTACATCTCCCTCGCTCACGCCAGCACAATATGTTTCCCCCCCACGTTTGTTTGCTGAAGGAAATTATCCTCCTTTGCCTGTGCCTGACCCACCTCTGCCTGCTCAGAGAACCCCCCCTTCTCCAAATATACCTGCTCAAAGCTATCCTTCGCCCCCTCCGACGCCTGCTCAAAGATTTATTCCTCCTCCCAACACCGGCTCAAGGGTACCCTCTGCTCCCACCTACACCTCCTTCGCCAGTTCCTATCCCCTCTGCACCCCTGTACCCTCCCCTGCCAGATTCGCCTGTCCAGGATGTGATTGTGAGGCGGAAGCAAAGGGGGAATGCAGAGAAGGCAGATAGAATGGAAAGCAGTGACAGTGAAGAGGATGGGTTAGATGCCCCAGTAGCTCACTGAACAAGAGGAAAACTGGCCCCAGCGTGGCCTAAGGCAGGAAAGGGTATATTAAAATCAGGCAAACAAAAGAGAAGAATTATTGCACCACTAAGGCAAGGGGTGGGAACTAATAGACCTGTTTTTGTAAAGGTACCCTTTTCACCTGCTGATTTAGTCATATGGAGACAATCAGCTGGAACATATAGAGAAAACCCAGATAAAGTAGCTCGCGTGGTTAAGATGATAATGAAAACTCAGAACCCTGATTGGGAAGATATTCATGTCATATTAGACACTCTGGCAGATGAGACAGAAAGGGACATGGTACTTCGGGCAGCGAGAGAAAGAGCTAGAGAAGACATACGAAATGGTTTGGTGACAGGGACACTAGATTATAAGTTTCCCACTGCAGATCCGGAGTGGGACGCTAATGACCCATCTGGAGTAGATATGGTGAGGCTAAAGAGGTATCAGGAGTGGATTTCAGTTGGTGTTCAACAGGCAATACCTAAGAGTATGAACTGGTCTAAGTTATATGAAATCCGACAGGAAAAGAAAGAACCTCCCACTGCCTTTCTAGAAAGACTTAGGGAAGCAGCTAGAAGATATACTGATCTTCAGGTAGACAGTGAGCAAGGAAGAACTCAGCTTGCCTTTATTTTTCTGGGTCAAGCACAGGAAGAGTTTAGGAAAAAGCTACAGAACCTAGAAGGTGAAGAGTTAAGAAACTTGGATAAACTCCTAGAGGTTGCCTGGAAAGTCTACAGTAACAGGGACAGAGAAGTTGCCAAGAAACAGGGACAAAGCCTGTTAGCAGTTTTACAGAGACAAAGGCGAGGACGTAGTAGAGGAAGTCGTGGCAGTAATAGAGGTGGCTTTGGCAGAGGTTCTGGTTGTGGAAGGCTAGGCCTGAACCAGTGTGCGTATTGTTGAATGGAGGGACACAAGAAAAAGGAGTGTCCGAGCCAATTTAGCCAGAATGGTCACCCTCAGTTGGAGAGCATGTTTAATCAGAGTGGTGAGCCTCACCTAGATGGTGTAGCCAGGGTCATGGTCTTACATGAGAGAGAGCCAGGATCAAGAGAGCCCATGGTGACTGTGCATTTAGAAGGGAAAGACATAGATTTTCTCATTGACACAGGGGTAACACATTCTGTATTAAATTATCTTGAGGGGCAAGTTGGGAACAAGTCAGCAGCAGTCATCAGAGCCACAGGGAAGGAGGAGATACGGCCATTCCTGCAACCCCTAGAACTGCGCTTTGAAGATAAGATCTTGACCCATGAATTCTTATACATGCCAGATTGCCCAACTCCGCTCTTAGGGCGCAATCTACTGGCAGCACTGGAAGCAGTAATTACTTTTGAGAATGGTGAACTTGTAATGAGAATACCTGAGTCTAACACAGGAAAGATTTTGATGATAAAAGAAAAACCAATTTCTAGTATTCCTAATGAAGTAGAGGATGCAGTAATTCCCTCTGTCTGGGAAACAGATGTACCTGGAAAATCTAAGTTAGCACAACCGGTACATGTAGAGTTTAAAGAAAGAGCAAAGGCTGTACGAATCAAACAATACCCTATAAAACCAGAAGCACGACAGGGAATAGCAAAGACCATTGATAAATTCTTAAAATATCGAATTCTAGAAGAATGTGAATCAGAATACAACACCCCAATATTCCCAGTAAAGAAACCCAATGGTGAGTATAGACTTGTACAGGATTTAAGAGGCATAAACGAAATAACCAAAGACATTCATCCAGTGGTTGCCAATCCCTATACATTGTTAGCATCCGTAAAAGAGATATATAAATGGTTTACTGTAATTGACTTAAAAGATGCCTTCTTCTGTATACCCCTGGACCAAGAAAGTAGGAAACTATTTGCCTTTGAGTGGGAACATCCAGAAAGTGGAAGAAAAACCCAGCTCACCTGGACCCGACTCCCGATGGGGTACAAGAACTTCCCGACCTATTTGGGAGTCAACTGGCAAATGAGCTGGAAATCTGGACCAGAGAAGGGCAAGTACTAAGAGACCAATATCTATTACTCCAGTATGTAGATAACATTTTGATTGCAACAGAGGAAGAAGTAGCCTGCATAAAGGTAACCATTGAGATTTTAAATTCATTAGGAATGGGAGGGTATAAAGGTGTCCAGAGAAAAGGCACAGATTGCCCAACAGACTGTGATTTACCTGGGATGTGAAATCTCACAAGGGCAGAGAAAACTGGGTACTAATTGTATTCAAGCTATCTGTGCTATTCCAGAGTCCCAGAATCTACACGAGCTGCAGATCTTCCTTGGAATGACTGGGTGGTGTTGCCTGTGGATCATGGACTATGGACAAATTGCAAAACCCTTGTACGAGGCTCAGAAGACGCAGCCGTTCACCTGGGGCAAACCACAGAAAGAGGCCTTCCAGAAGTTAAAAGAAGCATTGACAACTGCTCCTGCTTTTGAGTTACCTGATCTGTCTAAAGACTTTCAGCTGTACGTGCATGAAAGGCAGCGACTGGCACTGGGAGTCCTGACCCAACAACTGGGAAGCTGGAAAAGGCCGGTGGGTTACTTTTCCAAACAACTCGACAACGTAAGTGCCGGGTGGCCTTCATGTCTGCGGGCAGTGGCAGCTACTGTTCTGTTGATACAGGAAGCCAGGAAGCTCACAATGGGAAGACACATAGATGTCTATGTTCCACACATGGTAACTACAGTCCTGGAACAAAAGGGGGGCCATTGGCTCTCCAAGCCGGATGATGAAATTCCAGGTAACCGTAACTGAGCAGGATGTCGTTGCACTAAAAACAACTAATCTCTTGAATCCAGCTTTATTTCTAGGTGCCACAGCTGAAGAAGGTCCATTAAAGCATGACTGTCTAGAAGAAATCGAGCACACTTATTCAGCAAGATCAGATCTGAAGGATGTCCCCCTAGAGCAACCAGAGTGGGAACTCTTTACAAATGGAAGCAGCTTCATTGAAAACAGAACCAGATACGCAGGATATGCGGTAACCACAACTGATACAGTAATAGAGGCAAAAGCACTACCACCTAATACATCTGCAAAAAGGGCAGAACTAATTGCATTAGCCAGAGCACTAGAGCTGAGTGAGGGGAAGACAGTAAATATCTAGACTGACTCCTAATATGCCTTCGGAGTAGTGCCTGTACACGGAGCTTTATGGAAAGAAAGAGGACTGCTGTCCTCCCAAGGTACACAAGGTACACATCAAGATGCAGTCCTACAACTGATAGATGAAGTACAAAAACCTGAACAAGTAGCAGTCATGGCTTGAAAAGCACATCAATCAGGCAACTCCAAAATTTGTGAAGGAAATCGAAGAGCAGATTGGACAGCCCGTCAGGTAGTGCGAGAGGTGCAGAAAACAATGGCATTGATACCGTCAGGGCTTAATATCTCTCAATTTAATTTGCCTCCTAAGCCAAAATATACAATAAAAGATGACAAACTAGCACAACTGCTGAAGGCACAGAAGAACGCAGAAGGGTGGTATGTAACCGCACAAGGGCAAATAGTGGTACCTCCTTTGGTAATGAGAGAAATTTTACAGGTAAAACATAATGAGTGTCACTGGGGAGCAGAGGCGTTGGTAAAGTGGTCAAGACAACACCTAATCTCAGTACGGATGCAAACAATGGCCAAGTCAGTAATGTCTAAATGTGAAATGTGCCTGAAAAACAACCTGGTAGCTAGACGACAGGCTCAGGCAGAATTCAGGTGGGAATAGAACCAGGAGACTATTGGCAAGTGGATTTTGCAGAATTGCCAAGAACTCGGGAATACAAATACCTGTTAGTAGGGGTTGACACGTTTTCTGGATGGCCAGAAGCCCTTCCCTGTCGCACAAACCAAGCAAAGGAAACAGTTAAGTGGTTATTACAGGAGATCATTCCCAGGTTTGGGGTGCCCCTAGGGATATCATCAGACAGAGGCCCACACTTCATAGCCACGGTGGTACAAGGGGTAAGCAAGTTATTGGGAATATCTTAAGACCTCCACACACCATGGAGACCCCAGTCAAGTGGGCAAGTAGAGAGATTGAACCAGACACTGAAGAGGCAGATCAGTAAAATATGCCAGGAAGCCAAACTGCAGTGGCCACAGGCTTTACCAATAGCATTGCTGAGAATTCGGATAAAGCCTAGGAGTGGGATGTCAGTTAGTCCTTATGAAATATTGTACAGGAAACCATATGAATCTCCTAACCCCAATCCAAATGTTCATGTCACAGGAAAACAAGATGTGTATAATTATGTTCTGTCCCTCGGGAAAACTCTAGCTCGGCTTCGAAGTGTCCTCGTGTGGAATAGACCACTGGCCCTGGAGAATCCAGTCCACAATATCAAACCAGGAGATGAAGTATACATCAAAACCGGGAACGAAGAACCACTAAAAGAGAAGTGGACTGGTCCCCATCAGGTACTGCTAACCACCTTTACAGCAGTCAAAGGGGCTGGAGTGGAACCCTGGATACACTACACGCACATGAAGAAGGTCCTTTGTGGAGTCCAATCGTGGGCTGTAGAAACTATAGGACGGACGAAGCTGAGGCTAAGACGGCCGTAACTGCTCAAATGGTATCGGTAATTGTGTTCATGCTCTTCTTGTGGGTAATGTTAATTTCATGGATACTAATGTCACCAGTGGGGATTGCTGTTACTTTGGGATATGGAATACAGAAAGGTCAACTACCCACTCTTCATTCTAGAATGGAGAGAGAGGTACAAGCAAAGACACAAGTAATAGAAATTTCTAATGCAATTCGGGCTGAAAATGTAATGATTAGATTGGTCAAAGACTTTGCCAAAATGCACAATACCAGCAGAATAACAGCCTGTCTGCCAATACCAAAGGCAGCAGGGGATCCAGTAAGCTGGGGAATAATAACATCAAAATTACCTGAAATAGGAGGGAACAAAACAATTAACTGTAAACAAGTACCAGAGTCAAGGGTGGTAGTCAGAGAATACTAGAAGATAACAGAAGATTCCTATATGCAGCCCATGAGAAAGTCAGAGTGCATTCTTAGTAATGGCAAATTAGGACAAATCATAGAGTGGTGGGTTAAGGACCAAGACCTTGCAAAATGGGAATGTTGGTTGCCACGTTATCAAGAGATCAGGGAAAACGCTACAGAGAGCACTGTGGTATGGAAATGTGAAGAAAAGGATTGGAAAGGACTGGAACCCTGGGACAGTGTATGGTCTATGAGTATCCTCCAGAAATTCCAATATATGGAAAGCACACCCTGGTGCATTAAATGGAAAGGCTCTGAAAATGACACAGATCCCACAGTGACAAGTACTGGTACTAGTAGTCAGAAAGAGGCAAATAAGGTTTGTTGGTGGGTATGTAATAAAATTTATGATTGCACCTCTGATGATCTGGGAATAAAACAGTGCTCACCATTGGCAGTGACCTTACCAATCGGTTGTGCTTGCAGGAAGATTAGACACAAACAAGGCAAAATAGATTCCAAGATTATAGTAGGATGTAGCAGGAGTACAATTTGAAGTTCAGGACCATTTGTATGGGCAATGAGTGATGGCACATGGACAACACACTTGCCTGTGGATGGGGAAGTAAGAGAAATCACCCTGGGCCTTCCCACTTTATGTCCAATTTAGAAGAAATCCCCATTTAACGGGAGCCGTGAGCCCTTGCAAATAAAAGCAAAACGAGCTGTCTCAGAGGACAAGAATCCAAATGACACTTGGCAGGAACCCTCTAGTGGAGTAAAGATTGGGTGGGCCCTTGAGTCTTTGTTTGGTCCCATTGCAAATTATCGAAATAGAGAAATGCTATATAGACTCACAGGTCACGTAGATAGATTAGCAAGAATCACACAAGAAGGATTTAAAGAACTCAACATGCAATTACAGGCCACCACCAAAATGACTCTGCAAAATCGTTTGACTCTAGGTATGTTACTCTTGAAAGAACCCCGAGTGTGTGGATATCTAAAAGGACAAATTGACCATTGCTGCATCCACATCCCAAATGTAACTGCAGATGTAGAACATGACATCAGCCAGTTAAAACAAATAGAGCATGAGGCACAAAAGGAACAAAAGGATTTAGCTACCAGCTGGTTAGGCAAAATCTTTAAAGGATTAGGATGGAATGTGAGTTCATGGATAAAGCCTATCCTTGAAAGTCTGATAATTTTACTAATTATATTTTTAGCAATTTGATTAGTTTACAGAATGTTGAAGAAAGAGATACAGAAAAAGGCATCTTGGAACAGGACCATAATGAAGGGATTGTCACAGAATCTATATCCAGCGCCTTCGATCCGCACCAACATCCGCGACAAAGCCCATGACAGCCAAGGATTTGAAGATGAACATCTTTTGTTTTTCTCCCGGTAGCTTCAGTCGGTCTCGGCTGCCTTGATTGTTCCTGGCTAGTGGTGCACCTACGTACCCCCCTGCCCAAGCAACTCCGGCAAAGCTCCCAGGCACAGGCAACACTTAGCAAGCTTAGTTATAGTGATATTCAGCTCTTAGCAGTGATCAGCTCTTTTGCAGTGATTCTCAGCTCATAAGCTTGCTAAGGTGCCTTGGCAGACACACGGAGAGAGAGGAGAAGCACTGTATGGAGTTCCACAGATGATCCTTTATTAGCTTCTCCGTGAAGGGTTTCAGGGACAGCTCTTCTACTGAGCTGGGGGAAAAGTGGGGGTTTTATAGGGTACCGAGGTTTTGAAAAGGTGTCCAATAGTATGAGTCGGGGTAGAAAGTGACGTATTGTCTTACAGGGAGATAAGAGAGGGTCCGAGCATGGGAGAAGGGTTATTTTGGCCTAGTAACCATGACTAGGCATTTCTTCCCTTAGGTGACTGACCGCCAGAGAGGCCTACCAGGCCTCACGGCTGCAACAAACATCCAGTATAAACTTTGAAGCCAAATGAACTGTATTAAGCGAAAGCATTTGCACTTAGTATATTAGAGTGAAATACTTTCAAAGGGGGGAATTATAGCGGAGGGTTAAAAAAATAATTGCTCTATAGCTAACTGCGGTTGATGGGGGCAAGGTAGAAGACGTACGGCCTGAAACCTGAAGCAGCCTGGCCTTGGAACAAACGTCACCTTTCTGCAACCAGCCTCATACTATTGTTTTAATTGAATCAAGTGTGACTCCAGCCCAGGAGATAATTGAGAAGCATTGTTTTAACCAAATCAAGTATAACTCGGGGTAAAGCCTAGGTATGATTTAAGATAATAACTAAGAAATAGGAGAACCAGTATCTAGGGGTGGATGATTAGTTAACGTATGTATAACTTGAAGCTATAAAATCACAAAACACCTCTGTATTCTGGGGCACAAGATTTGGGCATTCCATGCCCCTGTGTCCCGAGCGCTCAAATAAAGAACCACATATGACCGCCTTTGTGTGGTTATATGTTTTCCTACACTAACATTGGGTTGAAAAATCTAACCAAAAATGTGTATTCTATTTTCATCTGTTGAAGCCGGTTGGGAGATATTGTTCTTTATTTCTTGTAACTCTAGGGCTGGAAGGAGGGCGGATGCCTTCTCTTCATGGGACACCTGATAACACCAGATATGGCAGTGTCTTCTTATCTCTTCCTCCACCCATCTTCCTCTGAGGGATGTCACCTGTGAATGGGCCATTTAAGGCCTCTCACATGACTGATAAAGTTACTTCATTCCATTGTGAGATGCTCCACCCAGTGGGAGGAGCCAAAGCCTTTCCAGGGGGATAAAACCAGCAATCCCAAACACCAAGGGAGCCTGTTTCCACTGGATTCCCACAGGACCACTGGACCTTTTCTTGAGGATCATCTGTACTTCAACGGAGCCACATCTGTCACTACGGGAGGACTTACTTTGGACTGCTTCCAACACCCTGACCAACAGGGTGTCAGGTTTGCATTCTGACTCTCTCAGTGGTCCTTTGTACTATTGCGTTTATCTTATTTTATTTTTACCCTTTTTTGTTGTTTGTTTCTTCTCTATTAATTTTATTTCTGACTCGGAGTCTCACTGGTTCTGCTTTCACACCAGTACAAGCCGTCTGACTATAGAGTTTTATTTTCTTGCCCAATTTTGGGTTTCAGAACTAGATAAGGAAGTATTGCTGTCAGCTCCTGTTAATCCTGGAAAGGAGCCAGACATGTATTTTTCCTTAAGATAACACCTTTAGAACCTTCTCATAATCTTCCTCTAGTATTTAGAGAAGAATCATTTGTGACATATGTACCACCACCCCACCCCCCGACTCCTGACCCCCTCCTGCCCAGCCCTGTCACTCCTGAAAGGGGATAAGCTGATTAAGGCAAACCAACTAGTACCAAGAATAATTACAGGCAGGACACGTAGATTTTTCTATTAGTCCTTCCATGATGCCTATTTTTGTGATCCCAAAGAAATCAGGAAAGTAGTATTTATTGAATCATTTGCAGGCTATTAGTGAAGTCATAAAACCCATGGGTGCCCTGCAGCCAGGCACCCCGAACCCTACCTTGCTACCTAGGGATTGGGATTTGTTGTTGATTTAATAGATTGCTTTTTTACTATTCCTGTATATTCTGAGCATTTTACCTTTTCTGTCCCTTCTGTTAATAATGCAGAACCCATTCATTGATATCATTGGACAGTGCTTCCTCAGGGGATGATGCCTTGGCACCTGTGTGGACTCGATATCCTTGGAGCATAATTTATCATTATATGGATGATATTTTAGTTTGTGCATGGGATGATTAATATTTGCAAGATACTATTTGCTATCTCATTCTTAATCTTACTCAATATGGGCTACAAATTTCCCCTAAAACATTCAGAGGGCTCTTAGGATGGATACTGACTGAATGAAATGTGAAACCCCAGAAATTAACTTTAAAGCCTGATGTCAAAACATTGAATGATTTACAAAAGCTGCTGGGAACAATTAACTGGGAAAAATCCATTCTAGATTGAAGGCTGGGACTCAATCTTGGGGTTGGAGACAGAGCAATGCAGGTCCAATCAATATGGTTATAACATACGTTCTCTTTATTCACGAGATGGCTGGTTATATACAGTAAGAATAGTTTACAGTAACAGGTGCATTTCTATTGGCAGTGAAGCCTGGACAAATATGTAAACAATCGCAGTTTGTTCTATAAGTCATCCTACTCTTGCTACACTAGATTTAGCCATTCATCAATTAAAGCATTTGTTTGCCCACATGAAAGAAGATCCTGTCCTTCCCAAGAGAGTTATCTGCAGAAGCTATTGAAGGATTAGATATAATTACCTCAAGAATCTCAGCTGCAAAAGCAGATAGAATTGTTTCACCTTTACCAGTTTGCTTGTTTTTATTCGCTATTGCACCTTATTCCATAAGATTTAATAGGCCACCTGAAGGGACACAAAACAATTTACTTAGAACGGATTTTTTTTTACCAAATACACCTAAGAAAACTATCACTACCCTGGCGGAGCTCTGTGTGTATTTAATTAAGAAGGGCAGAACCTGCATCATGAAATTGATGGGATATGACCCAGAGATTATTCATTTACCACTGTTTCTTGACAACTATGAGTATTTGTTACAATATTCAGATATTTTTCATATAATGTTAACAGATTTTGTAGGACAGATTTCTTCCTCTTTACCTTCAAACTGTTGCAAAAATGTTGTTCACTTGCCTTTAACACTACAAACTACGGTATGTTGTGAATCATTAACCCAATATGATCACGGACAAAGACCCGCTAACTAATTAAAGTTAGAAAGTGGTATGTTTATTCACCGGAGGGTGGCATGGAAGTCATTTCCAAAAGGCTTGACCGCCCTGTACAAGGTTCTTTGCCCTCTACTTATTTCCCAAGATCTTACATACAATGCATATGCATAACCCCAGCACCTCTCATCCCTGTTCTGTATTAAAATGAGGCTATTAGTCCTTCACGTGTGCCCAATTCTTCTCTTGAATTGGGTCGGTGGTCTCAAATTGGGTCAGTGGTCTCAAAGGATGAAGTCAGGAGAGTCTTCATCAGGTTTCCATTGTGGTGGTGTGGAATTAAGTTCATGGTAGGTTTGTTGGGTTTGTGCAGGTTGACTGTACAATGGTATGTTCCTTGTACCCCATTTTCCCCTGTTGGTATTATCCTGGAATTCCCCAAGTCACGTAACTCTTCAGTTACTTGTCAATCTTTTCTCATAGTCTGTGTAAACCCCTCCCTGTTGTCCCTGATTGGTTTCCGTAATGTCACCCCATGTTCGTACCACCCCTTTGGTTGAAGCCCATTGGTTGTAACCTCCTTACCACGCCCCACGTCACTGCTGTATAAAACGGCAGGTCACAAGAGTCTAGGGGGGCAGTTTGAGGATCCGGCAAGTGATAAGGAGGTCCCCTGTGACCCCCAAATAAATCTGTCGTTTTACTGGACTGGCTCCTCCCTTCTTCTCCTCCATCATTGTCAGCATTCTCCACCGCCTCACACAGCCTCTCAGGACAAGAACTCACAGGGATCAGCAGGCTTGCGTGACTCGCCTGGCTGCACCTTTTAGCTTGCCCCAGAGCCTGAGCTAGTCTGGGCAGGCAGAGAGATAGAGTTCTCTTAAAGGCACCGCAACACTCCATGGCCCTCTGGCACAATCCAAGGTTTCCTGCTTCATGATTGATCGATATAAAGTCCAGGTGCTGGCCATTGTTCTTACTGGTTTCAATCTGTTCTTATAACAGTTCGCTTACTCCACTTCCTTCTATAAACAAGCTCATAATAGCAAACAATATAACAACTAGCTGTAGCTTAAGCATCTAATATTCATTAACTTATTGTTTGCTTATCTAACTTACATCCTGATCAATATGTTTGCTTCTAATCCTTAGCTAAAATCTTAACTCTTAAAAATCATGTTTCAGTCTTAGCCTTATTCCTGGTGCATGCAATTTTTTTTTTTGACAGATTAGGAAATTGTCTTAGGTTACAATGTAAGATGTAACCAAAAGTATGTATTCTATCACCATCTATTAAAACCAGGTGGGGCAGTGTTCTTTATCTCTTCCATGACCAGGGTAATATCTTCTGTTAATGGTCTATCAAGCCTCTCTGCATGACTCATAAATTACATCATCCCATTGTGAGATGCTCCACCCAGGGGGAGGAACCATGCATTCCTACCTGGATATAATCTGAGGTTTGGAACACCACAGCCAGCCTTATCTCCTGGATTCCCAGAGGGAGACCAGACCCTTCTACACCACCACTGGACCTTCAGAGGAAGACCAGACCCTTTTACAGGATCACTGCTTCAACAGAACCACATCTATCACTTCCAGAGGACTGCAGCCACCATTTAATCAGACTTCTACCAATACCCTGACCAACAGGGTGTCAGGTTGTGTGACAGCTAACAGCTGGCCTGAAGACCTCACAAACACAAGTGATTTTGACTTAATTAGCCTGTATCTCCTGTATCTGTGAGAACCAGCTTGTACCCATGAGAAAAGAAACTTGTACCCGTGAGGATCAGCTTGTATCTATGAGAAAAGAATGTAAACATCTTGAAGGAAGAAAGCCTCTAGTGAGCACGTACACAAGCAACTACTAACCAATGAACTGAGTAGTAAAAAAGTTACTAACCAATTAGAATTAAACACAATGCTTTTAGAAGCCATATAAATATGAGCTGTGAACAATAAAGATAGCTATTTGTTGCATGAAGAACAAGTGTCTTGTCCATCTCTACAGTGACAAGGTTGTATTCTGACTGTCAGTGTTTTTTGTACTATTGCATTTATTTTAATTTTCCTATTAAATTGTAGTTCTGACTTGGAGTCTCTCGCTGGTTTGCTTTCAAACTAGTACAGAAACACAGGAAAGGCAGTCATTACATGGCAAGAAGATTGTGAATGGAAATATGCAATAAATCAAACAGGCGGTTCCACTCAGGTTGAACTTCGTGCCTCAGTCTTAGCTTAAATGATTTTTAAATAAGAATCAGTCAATATAATTAGTGATTCTGAGTATATAGTTAATGTCATAACAAGAATACATGGAGCTTGTGTAAAGGGAATTAGCCATAAGATATTGTTTGATGTTACTCATATACATTCCTTTGGTTGCTTGCAGTTTGTTTATGCCACCATTGATTAATTAGCCAAAAATAGATGACAAAGCCAAACTGGTTGCTTTAGGAACTTTCACATAACCTTGTGTAGTTATCTGCAAGGAATGTATCATTTTAAGAAACTTTCCCAACTGATAATAATAGGGGCCTGTTTGCAGGATATGTTAGGGAAACCCCTCCCACTCAAGGCCTAGACTCTGTCGAAGTCTTTGGTGTAAACTTTGAAACCTTAGCTGGGAAGGGTTCCCTGGCTCCTTGCTTTGAAACGGGGGTCCCCAGCGATTGCGGGCACTGGATGATGGTAAAGTATTTAGGCAATTGGTGATCTTTCTAAATTACTGTCCTTTCTCTCGTGTAGTAATGATTATGTGTATTACCTTGCTTATTTTTGCTTGGTGCTAAAGCCTAGACCATAATAAGCTTATTGTTTTATTGCCATGTATCATTCTACTTTTGTGTTGCCTTAATATTCATGGTAAAATAAGAAGCACATGTTATTAAAACAAAAAAATGGGGGAATATGACTCCTCAAGAACACTTAGATAATGCAGTATTTACACTAAATTTTTTGAATGCAGATCAGAGTGACACTGCTCTGAAGGTTCCAGAAGTTTTATATAAGGATCCACAACTTGGTGTGCAACGGCAAGGCTCAGCTGATCTACTAACCTATGGGAAAGGGTATGCATGTGTTCTATAGTCAACAGGTCTAAAGTGGTTACCTGCTTGTCTGGTAAAACCATACCATGAGCTGAAAAGACCAGTCCAACAACCTGATACCCCAGCTGAAGAGACTCTCAATAGTGAGAAAGAGGCACCACATGACACCAGCCAGCAGCAAGCGGACAAACCCAGAAATAACATGGAGGATGCTGAAGCGACTACAACAAAGAACTGAAATCCTGATGCACAGTGTAGGAGCAGCACCAACCCCAGAGAACACCTTCCTGCCCTACCTAGCAAACATAGCTAGCAACAGTACCATAAAAGTTAATTCTGTTTTCTTTTTATCATGCCTCTAGTCACTGCAGAACAGGTATATTGAGCTCATGCTGTTGACTCTCCCATTTTTAGACCTCTTACATGGTGGGATGCTGAACTGCTCATAGCAAGTAATGATATAAAATGAACAGATCTTTGGCTTCCACCATGGGGACCTTTGGAAGAAAATAAAGAATAGATGAAAAAGAATGGTTCCAAAACATTTTACACTGAGCTGCCCCTGATTTATATTGCTGGAAAACCTATCTTGGGGTGCCTTGATTTTACAGGAAAGTTTCACTTACACTATCAAGACAGTGAGAACACCTGAAAACACTGGGCAAATCTTGCTTTTGTGTCTATATCAGGTATTAATAGTAGCAAGGTGGTGAGTAACACTATATCGGCTGCACCAGCTCATCTTCCCATTTGCAAAATTCCTCAAGGCACTACTATCAGTCTGTCAAAGCTCAATTGGCTGTCATGTAGACTACCTACTCCAGGTTAAAAGATCATCAATATAACCTACTGGAAATAATTGACTGGAGACCGAGAGGACACCTATTAAGAAAAAGTTCAAAACCAGTAAATTTCTTGCAAGTGACAAAGGGAACATTGAAGTGGTCAGAAGGAGGGCTTTCAGGCCCTGTGTTGCAAGCTAAATTTTTTAACAATTCTGGATCTTGATTTACCAAAATGTGGGGCTTAGCAATTCCTTTTTGGCTGCTGACATGTAGCTCATGGTTATTATACAAAAACAAATGAGGCATATCAACTGAGCTTAACCACCTGGCACAAGGATTCTGTAATGATATGTACTACACATCTGTTGCAGACAGGTAGAGATATTATAAAAGAAAGGTCTTATAAAATATGGTTCAGGCCCTGCTACTCTAGCTAAGCTAGCAGTAGTTTGTAAGTTTCCATAAGTGTCATGGGTTGACATTAGACAAAATGCCAATGCACCCATGAGGGTATATTTTACCCAATGAACTACTGTGAGATGTGGTCAAGAACAGAGCAGAGCAGGCCTAATACTTGAAACAGACAGACAATTTATTATACTACATAACAATGGACAATAGAAAAGGAAAGAAAAACCCAGCCACCCAAAAGCAGAAGAGAAAACCTCCCAAAAACACTGCTTCTCCTCCCCCCAATTTCCATCCCATACATGCTCACTCAGTTGACTCCAGCACATTACCTTCATCTACTTGCTTAATCCCTCAACAACCCTGGGTTCCTAATCCAAATCATCATCCTTTAAAATTCAGACAATCCACATTCCATCCAGGACGAGAGGAGTCTCTCTCGCACCACAGACCCCCCCCCACAGGAAACACAGGTCCACCATCCCGTGTTCCCACGTCACCCATGGCACTGCCTCGAAGAGTCTGCCAGGGTGACACCCTCCTTTCCATGTCCAGCACTCTCACTGCCGTCCATGGACCTGAACTGCAACAGGGCTCTTTTTAAGGATGTTTTGGCCAAGTACCAAAAACCAGCCATCTTCTCATTTTGGGACTCAGGTCCCCCCCATTTACCCCTGGGGCAGGGGGCTCCAAGAAGCAGGCCAGAACGTCTCTGGGTTTGAGCCAAAAACATCCACCCAAACACAGTCTTATTTATAGTCAGGAGGGTCCAGGGTCCGTCTATGGCTATCATTATGCGGGAAAAGTCCGGCCTAATAGGCCACTCCTCTTCATTCCGGCAATCGAAGGGGCTTCTTTTCATCTCACATTACCCTCTCGGTCCCAGGCTGTCCTCTCTCTTCTAAAACCACCAACTATGAGAATTCAGCGTCCAGGGATAACTCTCTTCTGCCTTAGAAAGAGTTAAAAGCTTTTATCTCCCACCACCAAGGTCAGGCACAGGCGATCACAGGCACTGCAGCTCTCACAAGCAGCTCCAGCTCGGCACCTTCTCTCTGTGGGGGGGAGGAGAGAGACGGGACCGGGGGGGGGGAAGGGGGGGGGAACGGGATGGGACAGGGAGGGGGACGGAAGGCACCTCCAAAGTTCTCCCTCCACCCCTCCATTCTAGATGGAAGCTGGACCAGCTCCACTCCAGCTCCCTGTTCCCCACCCCGAGGCCCACCTTGCTCAGCCAGGCCCACCTTGCTCCCCTCCCCCACCCGGCCTAGCCAGGCCTGGGCAGGGGAGAGGAGAAGACGCTCCCTCTCCGAAAGCAGAGCAGGGAAAGAGAGAGTCCTGCTGGGAAATCCGGCTTTTAACCCCTCGTGTCCTCAGAGGCGTGTCCAACCTCTTAGTGGCCAACAAAGGTGCCAATACTCAGACCTAAGGACCGATTGGTTTGACCACTACTTCCAAAAAAACTCACTTCCCTTCAAACCATGACAATAAGGAAAAATCATAATAATGAAGGCAGTTAACACAACAACCTATTCTAGTAAGAAAAAGTTTGCACCTGCATAAATGTTGCATTGTATCCCCACACCCAAGCAAATGTTTCCAAATAAGGAAAAGGGTTTCAGTTTCACCTCAGAACTTTTAAGGGGAAAGCACCAGAAACTTCTGTGTTTCCTTCACTGTAATTAGCCCAGTGCCAGCACAGGGGCACCAGCTGGATCTTTGGGGTGTTTCTCAAAACCTGTAGCTGTTTCTATTGGGCAGCAAGCCAAAAAACCCTCCTAAAGTACATAAGAAAGAGCACAGAGGTGCTCGAGGCTTTTTGGGGTGCCTTAGCCAGGTGTAAGAGGCTTCCCTGCACCTGTGCATGGCTTTTGTTATTGTTTTGTATTGTTTGTTATTTTCTCTTTAATTAAAACATTTTGCTTTTCAAAGCACACCTGATCAGCCATCTCACAAATTATTTTAAAGCCATTTATGGGAGGTTGCAGATCAGCCCTCAGAGCTTGATACACCTTTGTGGGGCTTATAACATGCTGGCCACCACACAAGACTGTATCACATAAACAATAGATCTGTCCCATGAGAATCAGTGAAGAAAATATGTAAACAATCCAAGAATAGAGAGATTTGATGGAAAGATAAAATGCCAGTTACTAACCAAGGAACTGAGTGTCAAGAAAACTAGTAGCAAATTAGAGTTGCACATGAGTATAGATAGGGACTCTGAACTTGGGGTTGGAGACAGAGCAACACAGGTCTGACCAATATGGTTATAATATGTTATCCTCTTTATTCATGAAATGGCTGGTTTTATACAGTAAGAATAGTTTACAGTAACAGGTGCATTTCTATTGGCAGTGAGCGTGAACAAATATGTAAACTATAAAAATTTAAGGCAGCTACCGTGTCTTTACTCTATTTGCTCTATTCTATTGATACCCATACCTTAACCCAATTTCTAACTGCGCCACAAAGCTTATCTACTTCTACACAGGCCAAAAGCTGAGGCCTAGCAGGCCCAAATCTGAGGCCCAGTTTGGGATAGCTCAAATCTCATTCCACAGCACATTATGCCCATGATGTCTAAGAAATTTGGTTACACACGAGGTCTGTGAAAACTCTATAAAAATGAGTTATATGAATAAAGAATTGGCTTCTTCTGCATGACGAAACTGAGTCCCATTTGCTTATTACTGCAGCACGCATCTATATGTCTTCATGGTGGAAACTGATGTTAAGGTCAAGGTAGAGAACCACACATTTAATATGACTATCACTGATCCCTATTATTTTAGTTGTATTACTAATCAGAATGTGTCCCAGTTAAACTTATCTGTTACTGTATCTAACCAAAGACAAGCAGAATTATGGCTTCTAGTGAATTTGACCCTAGAACGGGAAGGGGAATCAGGATTAGGAAAATTGACAACACTACTTAAAACACCCAAGAACTGATCAAAGAGATTCATCAGCTGGCTACTAGCTTTTATTATGTCTGCAATAGCAATAACAGCTACAGCTGCTATTGCAATGACAGTGCTTACAAAAGCTGTGCAAACTGCTCGTGCTCTTGCTGATGTGTTAGGTAACTATGGCAGAAATGGCCACGCAAACAACTATTAAACAAGTATTAGCTAATTAGATGCATCAGAAGCAGCACTAGTAGGGTTAGGAGATTGATAAGAAGCTTTAAACACTCGCCTAAAACTTCACTGCGATTGGGAACACCAGCATCAGGGGTTGTATGTTACTCCTCTTCACTGGAATCAAGCCACTTGTAGCTGGGAACATGATAAGCCTATTCACAGGGTGCCTTTGCTGCTAACATTAACCGCGAAGTGCAAGATTTGGTGCAATCCCTAAAATAGGTGGCGAGTGTGCAAAAGCTGGCAGAACAAAATGTATGGAATGAGTTGTCCAATAGTGTACAATGTCTTAATCCCAAGCACTGGTCTGAGTGACTGAATTTATGCATTTGGGGTTTTGTGGCAGTGGGAGGTTTTTTAATCTTTTGCATGTTTATAGTTCTGTGACTTGTCTGGAGAAACATTGACCGCCTCTGAGGAGATGAAGCCCAGGTGTTAGCTGAGATTGCCATGATCCCTTTGTGCAAAAAACAAAAAAAATGGGGGAGATGTGGGAACGGTGTCAAACACCTGACATCCTGACCAAGATCAGAACAAGAGATTGTTAGGCCTAAAGGCCCTGCTAATTTGTGTGTTTGCTGAGGATGCTGTGAATTTTGGTGGGAAAATCCACTGTATGAGTATATGGCTTATTGTGACTGAAAACAATCACATGCATGGAATACTTGAGACATGTTTTGTGTGTTACAAAATTAGCAGAGGCCCTAGGGACAAATCGGAAAGCAGCTATTATCTGTAATGAAGTAAAATTAGGAGAGAGCTCACATGGGAAAGAGAGAGACAAGAGGAGAAAAACAATACCAGCCAAGCTCAACATTATTACACTGCATCAGTGTGTTAGCTCCATTGCTGATATATGTATTTTTATATTTAGATTTTTCTTTGCATTTAATTCCCTCACCAATAATAGTCTTTTCCAGTCACAACTTTCTTGTCACAACAGTCAGAATGTTTGAGACAAAACATGCTTACATGCTTATGCCTGATCCTCCACAGGGAGTGATCCAGTGGCTGTCTACCAGACATAAACCACAATAGTCCCTTTTGGTGCTGAACATGGGGCTCAAAGGGTTTGAGATAAAAACAGATGTAACTAGAGCATATAAGAAGGAATTTATAATTACTATATATTTTTAACAGATGCTGGTCATGATATTGACTTATCTCTTCTCAACATTGTGTAGAGAGTGGTTTCCCTGGGGAAGAGGAAAACCCTCGACTAATGCCCTGGGAAATCCCTTTCTAAGTACAGTAAGCAAGAGGCTTACTCACATGCTCCCACAGTTCAAGTATGCAAATTGTTGCTAGAAATTTCCTAGTTCTTTGTGTTACCATAGGTTGATTTCTGGTGCAGAAATTTTAATATTCTTAATCGTTCTCCCCTATTGGACCCTTCCCTCAGACCCCGCCTTAACTCCTCCCCACACCGGACTGTATAAATACCCCTGTCTGACCTTGGTCTCGTGCCTTTTTGCCCCTTGTTACTGCCTTGTTCCAGTTTGCTCCAAATATGGTGTATACCTTATTGTTTGTTATTTTTGCATTATTAAAATTCCATTTCTGGACAATTGGATCAAGGCTGCCTCTATCAAGTCACCATTGGGGCAAAGTCCTGAGGAAACTGAAAGGGGTTCGATCATCCAGGCTTGGACCCCCAGAAGTTTCAACACTGGTTTATTTTAACTGTGCCATGCTCCCTTTTCTCACTTACCTTTTTGATTATTTCTCCCATCCCACTGTTGGGGAGTAAGAAGGGCTCTGTGGTGCTTAGTCACTGGCTGGGGTTAAACCACAACATGGACAGTCCATGATCACTACCAAGATTCCTGGAGTTTTCTTTTCAAGCCTTTTGTGTTATTAGTGCAACTCAATCTATGTAGCATAAGTTGCATAACATTTAGAGGGCACCCTTTGCACATCCAGTACAGGCAACTGAGGTTCCAAAAGTAGCTGTGATTCAGTACCAACTACTTCTGAAGTGGATCAAACTGCTTCATATGCTGCTAATTTTCTTTTTCAGTCAGAGTGCAGCAGGCTTTGGATCCTCTATACCCCTGACTCCAAACCCCTTGAGGTCAACCTTGAGTCATTCCAGGTGCTTTCTTCCAGAGGCTTCTGGTGGAGCCATGATCTTGTTCAGTCTGAACTGGCCCTAGTGCTGCCTCATAGAACTATCTCCTGTTTGATTTGTTCAAAGTCTTGTTGCTTGGAGCCCCATCCAGAATCATTCTTCTGTGTCACATGATAGAGAGATCTTAAGATTGGACTATAGCCTGGAATATGCATTCACCAAAAACCCACACCATCTAAGAAAATTTATGTTTATTTTTTGTTAATTGGTGGAGACACAGATGTTATGTTAATGATCACATCCATTGGGTTTTGATGACCCCCATCTTGACTTTTTATTCCTTAAAACTGGATCTTCTGTGCAGGTGCCTTTTTTTTTTATTAAAATCAGCTTTTGAAAGAATCCATATAATTCTTCTGCCTTTCTCAATCTTAACCCATTGTGATGCCTCACATGATGATGTCATCAATGTATGGCAAATTTTCTGGAGCCTCACCCTTTCCCAGTGCAGTCTTGATCAGTCCATGGCAGATACTGGGGCTGTGTTTCAACCTCAGGGTATTTGGTTCCAGGTGTACTGGATGCCTCTCCAAGTGAAAGTGAACTGTGGCCTGCACTCTGATGTCAAAGGGATCAAGAAAAAGGCGTTAGCAATATCAATTGCTGCATACTATATTGCTGCTTTTGACTCCAGTTCATATTAGAGTTCTAGCATGTCTGATATGACAGCACTCAGCGACAGCGTGACTTTGTTTAGGCTACAATAGCTCACTTAGTCCATTCTCCATTAGACTTTCCCACCGGCCATATGGGACTATTTAAGGGTAAATGAGTCTTGTTGATCACTCTTTGGCTCTCCATTTGACAAAACGGCTTATAGATGGGAAACGGGAAGTTTTGGTTGGTGCAATATTGTTGCCAATGCACTGTCATGGTAACAATTGGCACCTGCTGTTCTTTAACCCACAGAAACCCCACAACAGAAGGTTCCTCTGAGAGGCTAGGCAAGCTAGACATCTGTTTAATCTTTTCTGTAGTCAAGGCAGCTGTACTGAAAGCCCACTGATGCCTAAAGATTTTTAGGTTTTTACGTATTCTTCATGTATTTGTATCTTTGTAGACTGTTAAATGCCCAGGTATAACTTCTAGTACTTTTCCAGCTTTCTTTCCCACAGTGAACAAATGTTTATTGATGCATTCTTAAAATTTTGTTTAGTCTTGCCTGATACTTTACTGAGGACATTTTATTTTGCACCATGTAATCCTAGACATAATAAAAGTAGGCTTAGGAGACTGAGGGGAGAACTCCAATGGGGCAGAACCCAAGGGGGAGATTACCTAACCAACAGCTCCTCCAATTGGACAATAGTGGTTAGATATTCTAATTTCCTCATCTTATAAAATTGTAAAAATCTAATTCTGAGCACAGTTTTTTCACCATATTGTGTATCTGAAGGCTTTCAAGTAAAGGTTTGCTTTTATATTACCATTTTAATCTTGTTTGGAAATTTTGTTTGTCCTGGTTTGAGGGGAAGTGAGTTTTTCAGGAAGATGAGGTCAAACCAATCAGTGGTCAGGTTTGAATGTTGGCACCTTTAGTGGCTACTGAGGGATTGGACACGCCTCTGAGGACACAAGGGGTTAAAAGCAAGGCCTCCCAGAGGGACTTCCTCTTCCTGGTTCCGCTTTCAGCAGAGGAGCCTCTTCTCCCCTGCCCAGCTTACCAGGCTGGGTGGAGGAGGGGGGGAACCATGCGGCTGGTCTTAGGTAGGCCCGTGGCCCGGGGGGGGGAGAGAGAGAGAGAATGGGACTGGACCTGAGCCAGCCCCATCCAGGATGGAGGGGTGGAGAACTTTGGAGGTGCCTTCCATGCCCCCGTCCCCGTCCCCCCCCTCGTCCTATCTTCTCCCTCCCCCAGGGAGAAGGTGCAGAGCTGCTGCATGTGGGAGTTGCTGGAGCCTGCAAGTGCCTGGGCCTGTGGCCTTGCCGGGAGCCAGAAGCTTTTAACTCTTTTTGAGGCAGAAGAAAACTATTCCCAGACATTGTTTCTCATGGCTGGTGTTTTTAGAACAGAGAGAGAGAGCCTGGGACCGAGATGATAAAGGACAATGAAAAGGACCCCCTCGATGGCAGATATGAAGAGGAGTGGCTTTTGGGCTGGACTTCTCTTGCGTAATGTTAGCCATAGACAGACCCTGAATTCTCCTGAACATAAATAAGACTGTATTTGGGTGGATGCATTTGGCTCAAAACCAAATACTTTGTGGCCTGTTCTTGGAACCCTCGGCCCCAGGGTAAATGTGGGGGGGACTGCTGTCCAATATGAGAAGGTGGCTGGGTTTTGGTACTGGGCCAAACATCCTTAAAAGAGCCCTATATGCGGTTTTGGACCATGGATGGTGGTGAGAGCACTGGACATGGAAAGGAGGGTGTCACCCTGGCAGACTTCTCTGGGTGGTGCCATAGGTGACATGGGAACATGGGACGGTGGACCTGTGTTTCCTGTGGGGGGGTCTGTGGTGCTGTTGCCCGATCCGAAGAAAACACAAACAACCGAAGTCGTTTATGCGGTGCTTTATTGAGGGCCCTGGGAGCCTGGGACTAGCGTCCAAAGTCAGAGCCCCATCTCACAGAAATTTTACAGGGTTTTTATATGTTTCTTTCATGATTTCTTCATCGTAACAAAATCTTACTTAATTCTAACACCTGGTACTACTATCTTCTTGACATTTAGGTTCCTGCCAAAAGGTACATTCCTTAGATAAGTGATTATCTCTTAGCTACACTGCTTACATTACAAATTTCACTATAATAGTTCATCTGCAGGTTATACGCGGCCTACCAAGCCTTAGCATGACTACTACTAATGTCAACTATAAGGTTCTCTACTGGCTAAATACAGTTTATTTTAATCAAATGGCAACAACTCCCCCCTTTTGAGCATTCTTCAGTCTTCTGCAAGGATGCTCAATTCTCAGTTGTCATCGGGTCTTTCAAATGCTGAGTTCTCTTGCCCAATAACATCTTCATATTTCGGAGGAGTCAAGTGAGACAGTTGCATCTCGTTGGTTCTTGTCAAGGCTTTCATCACTCTTCTGGTACGTTTCGTTTCTTTCTTGATGACTCCTAAAACACACTTATATACTAGCCAAACAATTAATAACAGAATTACAATCAACAAAATGTACTGTATTACAGACGAAACCCATCCAGAAACCTGAAGCCCTAAAGATTCAAAAATTTCTCCGATCCAATTATGTTGTGCTTCCTTTTCAATATCTTTTGTTTTGGATTCAACGATTTCTAATTGAGAGATATCTTTTTCTACTTCAATAGTCATGTTTGGAATATGGATGCAGCAATGATCAATTCTTGTTTTTAGATACTGACATACACCATGCTCTTTCAGCAGGAGCATATCCAGTGCCATCCTGTTCTGCAAAGTCATTTGGGATGTGGCTTGTAATTGCAAATTTATATCCTTGAATCCTTTTTTAGTGGCTGCTGCTAATCTTTCAGTCTGCCCTAGCAACTTGTACAGCATCTCTCTGTTCCTATAGGTGGCTATAGGCACAAATAGTGATTCCAAAGCCCATCCAAATTTAACTCCGCCATCAGGTTTGTGCCATTCATTTTCTAACTCAGTGAATGCATCTACTTCTCTTTTCTTCTGGTTGGATTTTAATTTTGATTGCTTCCATAGGGGACAAAGAGTGGGGATTCCTAGAGTAATTTGTGTCACAGGCCCATCTATAGGAATATGTGTGGTCCACTGTCCATGTCCCATTACCCAAACTAAGTTTCCTGGACTTTTAATTGTAGTGTCCTTACAGCTTACAGCTCTCCTAATTCGGTCACTCCAAAGTGAGTTTACTTTGTCCAGTATTGTATGATTGAATCTCCTGCATTCACATCCCCACTTAAGTAGTACCCTAAGAGGAGCTAGATTAATCTGACTTTCAGGGGTATCACATGTAATAACTTTAGTGCAGTTCCAATTTTCTCTAGCTTCTTTAATTTCTCTTGTAGACGTTTCTGTCTTATAGACTTCTAACAGGGTTTTATTTTTACTCCCTGTCCATTGTATACACCAACTCACTGCTCCAATATAGCTGTAGTGTTCTAGTAAGCTCGGACCCCATATTGTTTTCCAATTATCCCAAATCACTTGTTGCTGGCTTATATTTTCACACTTAACTTCCTGGTAAGGTTGCTTTGTTCTAACTTTTACATCTCTAGCAGCATACAGTGCTGCGTTCCATACATTCTTTTTGACAATCACTATTTCTCTTTCTTTTCTTTCAATGTGACATACAGTAGATATGTTTTCCGCCGTCTCAGGTGGTAATGGAATGGGAATTATTCCCCATGGAATTGGTTCCCCTGCCGCTTGTGGAAGTGGCAGGCATGCTGTAATTCGGGATACGTTTTGCACAATCCCAAAATCTCTAATCAGCCCTATTATCAAATTTTCTCGTTCATGACTTTGGTGTACAGCTACTTCTGTATCTTTTAGCTCTCTACGCTTCTTTCCTATTGGGGGTACTATGTGAGGGGGTCTGGTTCCTTGTCCAGCTTCTACAATTCTTATTCCATAATTGGCCTCAATTCCACATATCACTAAACACGAGTATTTTCCTTCAGTAAGACCAATTTGAGGGTTACTAATGTTCAACCATCCTATACCTTTTCCAGATTTCTCCCACCAGCTAATTCCTTGGTCTATCCTATCCCATGACTTTGGCTTGTTTTCTTTCCACCATTTGACTTGCAAAGTCTGATTACATTTCTGTTTTAACATGAATGGGCAACTCATCTTCAAAGGAAGTTCATCCCACATATCTTGTCCAGTCCAGGGGGGGTTTATCTCTACAGATTCCTGGGATGGAGCATCCTTCCACAACTTCCAGGGCACTATTCTCAATTTAATTTGCTTATAATCAAAGCTTTCTTGGGATTTTACAATACACATGTACCTTTCCATATCCTTTTGGCTGACTCGCTTCAGCTGTAATGTGGTGTTTCCTTTTTGTGCATCCTTATCCCAAACTGTAGTAACATTTGCTTCCGGATAATCAGCACCTTTCTTCCAGGTTGCTCGCACATTCCGGGCTTCAGTTTTCTGGTTATTTGTTATTAAACAGGTCAGGTTCACATCCATTCCTTCCATGACACCGACCACTGGTTCGGTAACTGCAACTACAATAGAATCAGAACCATTAACAAGGATGGGTTTCGTCAATACCAATAACAATATAATTAAAAATACTACTTTCCACGGAAGATCATCCGCGTGGGAGAGACTAACTGAGTCTCCCATTGTACAGGGACTTTCTTGACCCGAGTGTAATGGATCCATGAGTCGATTCCTTCGACCTTTACTGCCGTGTAAGTTGTCAGAATCACTTGATGTGGGCCGTCCCATGCTTCTTTCAACGGGTGGGTGGACCAATTTTTCACGTACACTTGGTCTCCTGGTTGAATGTTATGCACCGGATTCTCCAGTGGCATAGGTCGGTTCCACTGCAAGGTTCCCCTTAAGGCGTTAAGGATTTTATTTAATGACATGACATAACTGAATATTGTCTGATCACCTTGCACATGCAGATCCCCTTTTAACACAGTAGCATGGTATGGTTTCCCATATAGAATTTCATATGGACTAACTCCCACCCGCTCCCTGGGTTTGATTCTGATTCTGAGCAATGCTAACGGCAATGCCTGTGGCCACTGTATTTTTGCCTCTTGGCAAATTTTCTTAATTTGTCCTTTAATTGTTTGATTCATCCGCTCTACCTGGCCACTAGATTGAGGTCGCCATGGGGTGTGTAAGTTCCAGGATATGTCTAGCACCCTAGCCACCTCTTGTACAATTCCTGCTATAAAATGTGGGCCTCTATCTGATGACAGTCCTAACGACACCCCAAATCTTGGAATGATTTCCCTCAACAGTGTTTTGACCACTTCCTTTGCTTGATTTGTTCAGCAAGGGAAGGCTTCAGGCCAGCCTGAAAAGGTGCATACATATACTAAAAGATACTTGTAGTTCTGTGCTTTTGGTAACTCTGAAAAATCCACTTGCCAGTAATCTCCTGGTTCTGGTCCCATCTGTAATTTCCCCAGCTGAATCTGTTTCCGAACTATTGGGTTATTCTTTAAACAAATTGGACACATGGCATTCACTCGTTTTGCCAATGTTAACATCTGGTTAGAAATTACCTCTCTTTTCAAAAATTTTACCAATGCTTCTGCTCCCCAATGGCATTTATTATGTTCTGTTTCCAGGATTGCCTTCATGATTCTGGCAGGCACTACAACTTGTCCCATTCCTGTTACATACCATCCGGTTGCATTCTTTTGGGCTAGCAGCAATGCTGCCAGCTTTTCATTGTCTGGAGAATACTTTGGTTCCTGTAATAGATGTGGGGTTACTGGGCTCACCTTAATTGGTATCAAGGCCATCTGAGTCCATACTTTTCTAGCTACATCCCGAGCTGTCCAGTCTGCCATCCGGTTCCCTTCGTAAATTTTTCCATCTTCCTTCTGATGTCCTCTAACATGCATCACAGCCACCTTCACAGGTTGGTGGACCGCATCCAGTAGAGCAAGAATTTCAGTTTTATATTTGATAGTAACTCCTTGAGAGTTCAACAACCCTCGTTCTTTCCACAAAGCTCCGTGAATATGTACAACTCCAAAAGCATATTTAGAGTCAGTCCATATGTTTACCTTTCTCTCCTTGCTTAATTCCAAAGCTCTTGTTAATGCAATAATTTCTGCTCGTTGGGCTGAGGTTCCGGGAGTCAAGGCTTTCGCCTCTACCACAGTTTTTACTGTTGTTACAGCATACCCTGCATACCTGGTTCCATTCTCCACAAAACTGGATCCATCAGTAAACAATTCCCAGTCCGGGTCTTCCATTGGGGTGTCCTTTAAATCGATTCTGCTAGCATGCACCTGTTCAATCACTTCCATGCAATCATGTGCCAGTTCTCCTTCTTCCTGCTCACTGCGGAGAAATTTTGCTGGGTTAACATGATTAGTCATTTTCAGCTCCACATCGTCCTGTTCTCTCAGGATTGCTTGGTATTGTAGCATCCTGCTGGACTAAAGCCAGTGACCCCCCTTTTGTTCCAAAACTGCCAGTACCATGTGAGGCACAAATACCTCTATTTTCCTCCCCAAAGTCAATTTTCTGGCCTCCTGAATGAGGATCACTGTGGCCGTAACTGCCAGAAAGCATGACGGCCATCCAGCACTAACTGGGTCCAGTTGCTTCGAGAAATACCCCACCGGGCGTTTCCAAGATCCGAGTCTCTGAGCCAGTACCCCAAGTGCTAATTTTTGCCTTTCATTCACATATAACTGAAAATCCTTGTTCAGATCTGGGAGGCCTAACGCAGGGGCCTCCTTCAAGGCCTGTTTTAAGTCCTCAAAAGCCTTTTTCCTTTGTCGGTCCCAGTGTAGCTGCGGTTCTTTCAGGGCCTCATATAAGGGCTTAGCTAAGAGCCCAAAGTTCAAAATCCACAGCCTGCACCATCCTACCATTCCTAAAAAGGACCTCAGTTCGTGGTGGTTTCTCGGCTGTGGTATAGCACAGATAGCTTCTACTCGATTGATTCCTAATTTTCTCTGACCCTGTGTAATTTCACATCCCAGGTAAATAACACTTTGTTTCCCCAATTGGGCCTTCTCCTTTGATACCCGGTAGCCAGCTTGGCCTAGCATGTTCAACAGTGCAATTGTCAACTTGAGGCAAATTTCTTGTTCTTCTGTTGCTAGAAAGATATCATCTACATACTGCAATACCACATAAGAGAAAGGAGATTCTCTTACCTCCGTTGTCTTCCATACTTCCAATTCCTTTGCCAGCTGATTTCCAAATATTGTAGGACTGTTTTTGAAACCTTGAGGTAGCCAAGACCAGGTGAGCTGTCTCTTTCTTCCAGTGTCGGGACTCTCCCATTCAAATGCAAAATATATTCTGCTTTCCAATGCCAGAGGGATGCAGAAGAATGCATCTTTGAGATCAATCACAGAAAACCATTTAAATTTTTCTGACACAGATGTTAACAATGTATACGGGTTAGCCACCACTGGGTGAATGTCCTTTAGTATTTCATTAATAGCTCTCAAATCTTGTACTAACCTATACTTACCATTTGGTTTTTGTACTGGAAAAATTGGAGTGTTGTATTCTGACTCACTTTCTTGTAAAATTCCTTGGGCTAGGAACTGAGTGATCAAAGGTGCTACCCCTTTTCTTGCTTCCAATTTGATTGGATATTGTTTTACCCTGACTGGTTTTGCCCCTTCTTTTAGTTCTACCACCACCGGCTCCGCTGCCTTGGACCGTCCTGGATTTCCTGTTTCCCATACCCAGGGAACTACTGCATCTTCAATTTCTTTAGGTATTGGAGAGGGGTCTACCTCTCTAATCACAAAAAGCTTAGCAATCTCTTTTTCTGGGAATTCTAATTTCACACTACCTTGATCAAAAGATATCTTGACATTCAAAAATGACAGTAAATCTCTCCCGAAAAGATGTTTAGGGGAGTTAGGCATATATAAAAATTGGTGATCCCATTCTTTTCCTCCAAATCTTAAATGTGAAGGCTGCAAAAAGGGTCTTTCTTCTACTTGTCCTGTAGCCCCCACTACCTGTATGGTAGTGTCACTCAGAGGTCCTAACCGTTCATTCAGAACAGAATGAGTAGCGCCCGTATCTACTGTAAATGCCTGCTTTTTCCCATCAACTTCGAGCACTACCGTCAGACCTTCCTCTAGTCAGCTTTGATTCTGATAGTTGCTCAACACCAATGCTTGGGCGACCCCTTCTGGATTCATTGGGTAACCCCCCTGAATTACCAGATGACCCTCCTAGCCCAGTTTTCACAGGGCACTCATTTTTCCAATGTCCTATTTGTCGGCAGAAAGCACATTGATTAGAGGCAAGCCCCCCTTGTTGGAGTCCTGGGGAAACCTTCCCTCTTCCTCTTGTTCCCATATTTTGAAATCCTGCCCTTCCTTGCCCTCGACCCCGCCCGAAACCACCTCTACCCCTTCCTCTACCAGCATTCGTTTGCTGCAGCACTGCCAACAGGCTCGCTTGTTGCTTTTTGTTAGCTTCTTTTTCTCTGTTATTGTAAACTTTCCAAGCTATTTCCAGCATTTTATCCAAATCCCGAGTATCTTGTCCCTCTAATTTCTGCAGTTTCTTACGAATATCTTCCTGGGTCTGACCTAAAAAGATTAAGGCAAGCTGCAACTTTCCTGCTTCACTGTCAATTTCAAAATCTGTGAAACGTCTGGCTGTTTCTTTAAGTCGTTCTAGAAACGCCGAGGGTGATTCATTCTTATCTTGTCTAACTGAATACAATTTTGACCAGTTTAGTGTTTTGGGCATTCCAGTCCTAATTCCTTCCACTAACAACTCCTGATATTCTCTGATAGATTCCTTTCCCTCATTCCCATTCGGATCCCACCCTGGATCATCACTGGGCACCAAGTCTCCCAAAGTTCTTCTGCCTGGATGCAGCCTGACCATTTCCCGAGCACGCTCTTTCATTGCCCGCAGCACCATCTCCCTCTCTGTGGAGTCCATTAGGGTGTCTAACAAAACTTGCATATCGTTCCAATCTGGATTCTGTGTTTTAATAATCATTTTAACCACCCGTGCCACTCTTTCAGGATTCTCACGGTAACTCCCTGCTGACTGTTTCCAAATCACCAGATCTCCTGGGGAGAAAGGTACTTTCACAAGCACCTTCTCTCCTTGAGGTCCCATAGCTTCCCTTAAGGGAGCAATAAGCTGGGGTTCCCCATGATTCTTTAGTCCCTGTCTAGTTCGTGCTGCAAGCGGGGTGTTTCCCCGATTTTGGGAAGAAACGGGGGAAGGGGTTGGGGGACGCACAACAACCCTCTTAGCATTCCCTGGTATTACTGTTATATTTGCCACCTCCTCCTCCTCCTCTTCTTCCTCCTCTGCACTGCTCTCCGGTAACGCGGGATACAGGGAGGAATAGGGTGAAACAGAAGGGAGGGGGGAGACAGCAGAAGGGGGTGAGACAGCAGAGGACGCCGAGGCAGCAGGGGAGGGTGGGGCGGAAGGCGCTTTGGGTGACACCATTAAAGACAAATCCTCCTCTGGTCGAGAGGTTAAGGCTAAGCACTGGACACATTTAGATTTCCCTTTACAGCCCCCGCACCCAGGTTCTTTCATCTCCAATACCATTATGCTACATTCAGTCTGCCACTCCTTTTTACTGCACAGTAAGTAAAACAAGTCTAAATACTGTACCTCATCCCATTTTTCGTTTTCCTTCAAATACTGCATTAGCGAATTCAGGGTATCATAATCCACAGTACCATTTTCTGGCCATGACGGCCCCTCTCGCTCATATTCTGGCCACCAATGATTACAATATTCAATCATCTTGTCCTTACTCATCTCTTGGAAAAACCCTTCACTTTTCCACCTCTTCAATAAACATCCTAACGGAGTATTTTCGGGTATACCCTTAGAGAACTGAACCATAGACTAAAGAGCTCTAAATGGCATTTTGAATCGGTTTCACCTACAGCTGTACAACAACTCGACAACAACAAATATGCAGCAGCGTACAAAACAATAATAACCCCAGTCAATATTGACAATTCAACAAATCAATCATACCACATACTCACACTCACACAGCAAAATAAATACCAGAATAAATACCAGACCAATACCAACTTGCCGCTTCTCGACGCCGCGAGGGGCAAGTGCCGGACCTGCGCAGCTTTCGCCGCGTCTGACAGCCGGCGCCTAGGCTTCCCAGACCAACCAGACGTCTTAGCCCAACCCTGCGAGGATTGTCGCCTCGTCTTAATGGGCAGGCACCCAAACCAGAAAAATAAAGCACCTTCGGGCTTACCTTTCGCAGTCGTCCGCCAGGCGCAGGGGTCGGGCACGAACCGATGACTCCCCGAGAATCACTCGGTGCCGGCATGGAGTGGATCGAAACGCGAACCGCCCCTAGCCACCTCCAGAGTCCTGCCGCGGTCGCCAGAAAACTGTTGCCCGATCCGAAGAAAACACAAACAACCGAAGTCGTTTATGCGGTGCTTTATTGAGGGCCCTGGGAGCCTGGGACTAGCGTCCAAAGTCAGAGCCCCATCTCACAGAAATTTTACAGGGTTTTTATATGTTTCTTTCATGATTTCTTCATCGTAACAAAATCTTACTTAATTCTAACACCTGGTACTACTATCTTCTTGACATTTAGGTTCCTGCCAAAAGGTACATTCCTTAGATAAGTGATTATCTCTTAGCTACACTGCTTACATTACAAATTTCACTATAATAGTTCATCTGCAGGTTATACGCGGCCTACCAAGCCTTAGCATGACTACTACTAATGTCAACTATAAGGTTCTCTACTAGCTAAATACAGTTTATTTTAATCAAATGGCAACAGTGCGAGACTGACTCCTCTGTCCCTGGATGGATTGAAGATTGGGTTTTTTTGAGTGATGATGACTTTGATTGGGGAACCCAGGGTTTTGGTTTAAGCAAGTCGGATGAGGGTAATGTGCAAGTGTTAACTGTTCGAGCATGCAAGGGACGGAAATTGGGGGAGGAGAAGAAATGTTCTGTGAGGTTTTCATTTCTGTTTCTGGGTGTTTGGGTTTTCTTTTCTTTTTTATTCTTTGTTGTTATGTAGTTTAATAAAGTTTTTTTCCTATTTCAAGTTTTAGGCCTGCTCTGCTCTGTTCTTGAACACATCTCACAGTAGTTCATTAGGAAAAACATATATTCATGGGTGCACTGGCATTTGGCCAGCGCCAACCCATGACAGTGTTCTATTTCCAGGCATCACCACCAGTACCCTTTTGGTTACTTGAAGTACCCTCTCAGGGGAAAATGGGCAACTGAATAGCCGAATCAATATGATTTCACCAGAAGCTGTTTACTGTTTACATTACATTCCAATTATAGATTCTAGGCCTACAGTCCACGTGGGCACATATCTCTGGGTTGGCTAAGTCCTTTGTTCATGTGGCAGGCACATCTCCCTCAAGATATCTATTTGGTCAAGTGTCTATCATCTCTTTGTGCCTCCTTTATCTAGGTTTAGCATTCTTGGTAATCAGTCTCTCAGGCTCTTCTTATTTTTAGCCCTGTTTTTCTCAGTAACCTTGATGAATTCCTGAGAGTTCAAATAACAAAACTGCAGGTGTTTTGATAAGATTACTCACAAACAGTTTGGCTGGTGCATCAGAATGGCCTGTTATAAAAAGTGCATTGCTACAATTCCCCCTTCTTTTTCCTTGCACCAGACAAACTCTTTACTGTATTTTTTGCCAAGAGAGTCACCAACTCCACATTGCATGGAATAATACAAAGCAATAAAACGACTACCAGTAATAACAAAGCTCCCTTTGTAAAATCCTTCAACTAACCAGTGATTCCCCATCCCTGTGGAATCCTCCCCTTTCTAAGAGGCTAAAATCTGATCTTACTCTCCTTGTGTTAACTCCTTGTCTTGGGTTGAAAAATGTAACCAAAAATGTGTATTCTATTTTCATCTGTTGAAGCCAGTTGGGAGATATTGTTCCTTATCTCTTGTAACTCTAGGGGTGGAAAGAGGGTGGATGCCTTCTCTTCATGGGACACCTGATAACACCAGATATGGCAGTGTCTTCTTATCTCTTCCTTCACCCATCTTCCTCTGAGGGATGTCACCTGTGAATGGGCCATTTAAGGCCTCTCACATGACTGATAAAGTTACTTCATTCCATTGTGAGATGCTCCACCCAGTGGGAGGAGCCAAAGCCTTTCCAAGGGGATAAAACCAGCAATCCCAGATACCAAGGGAGCCTGTTTCAACACATGTGAAATTAGATAATTAGTAATCTCTGAAATATTGTACCATCATCCCAGAGCCTGCAAACAGCTGATAGACCACCGTAGTAGCTTCATGTTCACCAATTTTAACTTTTCCCAGCCAGCGCACCAAATTTGTGATGGTTTTTGTGCTTACTCTTTTCTTTCTGTGAGATAGACCTTTGGGAGGAAAAAGGCAAAACAGGCCCAACCTAAAGGTTACAAAGATAGATTTATTAACACACACTAAAAGAAGAAAAAAAAAAGAAAAAAACATTGAAATTAAAAAAACCAAGAAATTTTGAACGTTTCAAAACCCTTCTCCCTTCCCTACAAACTGTTCACTTTCTCACAACCAACACAGAGAGACAAAATTATGATTTTCAGTAAGTTCCACCATTTAAACATAGTCTTTCATCACTTTGGGAGAGGAGTCTCTTGATGTCTCATGGAATCTCTCTAATGACACAACAGTTCTCATGTGGGTTTTAACTGCCACAAGAAACAGCCACCCAGTAAAAAACCCTGCTTCTGTGACTCCTCCCATTAGCAGTTTCCCAATCTGCTTATGGGTCACGGACCTAGACCTTTGCATATTAGGGTGTCACCTTTTAAAGATGCACAACTCAAAGGAACAAAGGATTCTTCTTCTCAGGGAACAGATATATCTTCTCACTTCTTCATCAGCACAATGGACTTATTTTTATCTCTGTTCAAGCATCTCATAAGATCAATATCACTTAGTCCATCACACACACCTTTGTTCAAAATTTACACACAAATTTTCACATCTCCCTAAATGCATATCTTCCCATGATTTCAAGGGATATGTTAGTCCATTTTCCATGGTTTACATCTAGAGAAATCTAGTCAGAAATGTCCACTTCCTCAATCTCTCCTTGTAATAATCTTTATCAGTTCTTTCGCTGACTTTTTATCATGCTGTCTCTCTATGTGTTCTTTCCTCTCTCTCAGGGAACGGGTTGGAGTTCTGAAAGATTCACCTTGCCAAGAAAGGGTTAAATCTGCCCAGGCCTGCGATGGTCATGTGATCAGCTGCTCTGAAGAGACTGTGCTTTTTTCCCCTGCCTTTCTCTCTTAGCCTGGGAGTAACCGGAGGAGGTGGGGGGGACACCTTGACCATCCCTTGGTGGCAAATCGGGGTGGGCTCGGCCCAGCTCCTGCCACTCCCTCCCAGCTCGGCTGGCTCCAGGCCTCCGGCCACTTCCCCCACTGGCCGGCCGGGGCCCAGAGGCACGTCCAGGCCCTAGGCCGATTCCCCCTCAAGGGGAGGGGATCAGCAGGGCCGGCCTAGGCTATCTTAAGAGAATGGCCTGGCTCGATGTTACCTGTTCGAGTGGTCGGAGGAGAGGGAAGACTTGGACTCAGAATTTTATATGGGTATTGTGGAAAATAGGGTTATTTAATTCATGTTCTATAAATAATTATAGACTGGAAACTGTAATATATTGTATAAAGGTATGTGTGTCTGCTCAACCCGCACGTTTCACGGACTTCTGTAAAGCACCTCTCCTGATCTCCCTGGTCCAAAAATAGAAGGTGAGAACACGAGGCACTGATGAGACAATGAACACGGACCAACCTACCCCTGCCTACGTGCAGCGAAAATCACCGGGACTCCCACTGATCAAATGCTACGTGCAGAGGAATCATCACACACTTCTATGATGGTTAAATTACTCAAAGCAAGGACTAACTCTAGACATTAGCATTTGAATGGGCCAGGGGACCCTTTCGGGATTTAGTATAAACAAAGTTAATGGCCGGTGCTTAGTGAAAACAATGGGAGAAAGGCTGCCGAGGGGGAAATTAAAAGTATTTAAGTTAAGCCTCTAGGTGGGCAAGGTGTGAACTCAGCTAGAGACACCGACGGCCAAGTTCCGTGTCTCTGGGTCACCCTTAGCTCATTTTTCCCAGGAGAAATTCTGTCAAGTAAGTGTCGCTGTTTGTAGGGTTTCGTATTGTTTTGTTTTTTATTGCTTAAAATTCTGTAATTTAATTCCAAATTTTGTGATTTGAATTTTAATAAACCAAATTATTAAATTTGGCAATAAATTTGTCCTGGCATTTATAACAGGTATTCCTCAAAGTCGCATCTAGCTTCCTCAGTGGTCCAACAATATGTCAATATTTAAAAATTAACTCTGATAGGTGCCTATCTCAAAACAATTCCAAGGTCCTGACAGGGAACTGTTTCCACTTGAACTAAAAAACTAAACTGTGTCAACCTATAACACTTACTAAGCAAGTCGCCTTCCACTTCCATTCTTTTTTATTGATGATAGGGGCAACTGATATAGTTCAGTCTGGGTTTCTGGTTTAACCACAGTGTCTGTTGGTATGTCTTAAGATCCAGTGATGGATCTTCTCCCTGAGGGTGCTGAATAGTATTGAACAGTGTTTGGTCGGTATAGGCCAGAGCCCAGCACAGTGCAGTAAGTTCCACCTCTTTGGAATGCCAGGGCATCTCTTTTTCAAACATTCTATCACTTCATTCGGATCCTGCACTGCTTCCAACGTGAAGTCCCAGACCATCGGAGGTGACAACCTTTCTAACTACCTGCCCATATTCTCCCACATACTTTGCCACCCATAGCCACACTGCCTTGGGGCCTGGGGGATATTCCTAAATACTTGGCTAACCTTAGAAAAATCCAAAATAATATTGCTAAGAAGTAACAATAGGGGTATTTTGGTTATTCAAGGATGTTCAAGATACTGAAGATTATTGTAACAAGGGAAAAAAGGTCACAGAAGATGGAGAAGGTGCCATTCTGTATTTCCTCCACAAAAACAAAACCTCTCAGAGGAAAAAGTGCAATTGTTAATTGTCTCCATGAGATGGTTCCCAAAGTTAAGACTTCAGTAAAGAATCCAAATACCACATTAAGCTCAAGGCCAATGTTTTAATAATAAATCTCCCAGGCAAAAACACCCCTGCTACAGAACACAGCAAATTTCAAAAGCCAAAACCAGTCTTTAACATGTACAGTAAAAAAGGGAGCATGGCATAGATCAGATAAACCAATGTCTAGAAAAGATAAATCAGTGTCATGACCAATAACTGTTAAACAGATATATTAATTATAAATTCCTTCTGATACACTCTGGTTATCGCAAACCCTTTGAGCCCCATGTTTGGTCACAAAAAGAACTGCTGTGGTTTAAACCTGGTAGACAGCTAAGCCCCACAGCTGCTCTATCACTCCCCTACAGTGTGAAGGTGGAGACAACTGGAAAAGTCAGAAAACTCATGAGTTGAGACAAAGAAAGTTTAATCAGGAAAGCAAAAGATATGCATTCAAGCAAAGCAAAATAAGGAATTAATTCAGTGCTTCCCTGTTGGAGTGCATGCCCCCCTGGGTTCCCCAGGGAGAGAGAAAGATGCAGCGGTTGAACTGAAGCCTTTAGAGAAACGAAAATATATTAAGCCACGTAAAAATGAAGTAGAAGTTTAGACTTTAGTTTTAAGTAAGTATACTCTAAGTGCCTTAAGAATCAGGCAGCCAGCACAGGGCCCAAAGTCCTGAGGCCTGAAAACCTAGCTTTAGACATAGCAAAAACAAAGTAGAACATCACAATGCTAGATAGAGCAGGCACAATTTTTACGTGAATGAGATAATACTTTTTATGTTAATAGATATGGTGTAAGATAGAGCTTTTTACGTTAATAGATATGCTATATGCGTAAGTTTAGATACCATCCTTCGCAGTTTTTCGTAGTTTCACGTACCTTCAAAATTAAGTTTAGCTTGGTGTAGAAAGAATGTTTTGGAATTGTGTTCTTAGTTGATAGGTCAACTTATAGATAGGGACATGAATATGCATTTAGGGTTTATGGATAAAAATCCCCTGATTTGGGGCAATGGTATGGATCATCGATTTCTCAATTGATTGATCCACCTTCTCCTACCTGCAACTAGAGAGAATGGGGCTTTGCTAGAGAGTCACTGCCAGGGAGCCGTTGCTAGAACTTTGTAAGGTATAACCGATTGGGGGGTGCTTCTGCCGCTTGGGGGTGCAGCCACAGCAGCTGCTGCTTCTATGGCAGCAGCTTTGTTGTTCCGGCAGCCGCTGCAGGGAGCACTGTGTGGGAACGGGACTCTGGGCTGGACAGGATGGGAATCTGCCTTTCCCTGCAGCTGGGACCCCTTGTCTATCTGCCTCTCCCCCTGGCTGGAACCAGGTTTTTATAGGTTTTGCAAATTAGCATATTTGACAAGAATCCCCAGTTAGAAGCATAGTTGGTGAGGTAATACCCCCCGGTTCCTCTTTTTCGAATTCCCCCTCCTCTAGATAGGGAGTAAACTCTATGAAAATATGTCTCAAATAACTGGTCTCAACCTTGGTTGCCAGGAATAACCAAGATAGGATGGAAGCCTCGGACCCCCAGCTTGGAACCTTTGGAATGTTTTGTCTTTCTGCTTATCTCATAGGGTAAGGAAAAGTACTGGAGTTCAGCTACAAATCCAATTATAAGCTACAGAGCTACAAATACATGTGTAAAGAATACAGAGAATATATAAAAGAAAAAAGGAAAAAAAATCAATTCGGCATCACCATGGACAGGCAGGTATTCAGTCACCTCCAGGAGAGCAGAGCCCCATCACAGGCAGTGGTTACTTGGGAAGACAAATGCCATCACTCCAAATGTGTCCCCCCCCCTTCCACCTTCCCTCAACTTTATATTCTGAGCATGATGCCATTTGGTCTGGAATATTCCTTTGGTCACTTGGGGTCAGTTGTCCTGGCTGTGTCTCCTCCCAACCTCCCATGCATGCCCAGCCTCCTCCCCAGCATGGCCATACGAGGAACAGAAAATGACTTGGTTCTGCCTAAGCCCTGCTCAGCAATAACGAAAACATCTCTACATCATCAACACTGTGATCAGCACAAATCCAAAACACAGCCCCATACTAGCCACTGGGAAGAAAATTAAATCTACCCCAGCTCAAACCAGCACAGTGCCACATCTACATGTCTTTTAAATACCTTCAGGGATGGTGACCATGGGCAGCCTATTACAATACTTGATCTAAACTTCTCTTGACACAACTTGAAGCCATTTCCTCTTGTCCTATTGCTTGTTACTTGGAAGAGACTGACCCCCACCTCACTGCAACCTCCTTTCATGTTGTTGTAGAGAGCAATAAGGTCACCCCTGACCCTCCCTTTCTCTAGGCTAAACAACCCTAGTTCCCTCAGCTGCTTCTCATCAGGTTTGTGCTCTAGACCCTTCACCGCCTTTATTGTGCTTCTTTCAATGCATTCCAGAACCTCAATGTCTTTCTTGTAGTGAGGGTCCTAGAATTGAACACAGGAATGGAGCTGTGGTCTCGCCAGTACTGAGTACAGATGGACAATCATTTCCCTAGTCGTACTGGCCACACTATTTCTGATACAAGCCATTGGCCTTCTTCGCTACCTGGGCACAAGCTGGCTCATGTTCAGCCAGCTGTCGAACAACACACTGTAGTGGTTTAGGTTGGCCAATCCAAGTCACGGCAACAATTAATGTAGTGGGTTGAGCACTGGTCAAATGCCAGTGCACCCACTAAAATTATTTACTCATTTTCTGCTGTGAGATAAGGATTAGGAGAAGGGCAAAAGCAGTCTCAAAACTTTAGAGGATATGAAGAAAACTTTATTAACAGAACTAAAAGAAGAATAATAAGAATCAGAACAAACGTTTAGAATGCTTCTCCTCCCCCCACTTCCTCTTTTCTTTCCCACTGACAACGTAAAGAGACAACCTGGGACTTTTAGTCAGTTTACTACCTCTAAAATAGACTTTCTTTAGTTCACTTAGGGAGAGGAGTCTCTCTTGCCATGCCATGGAGACTTCTCCACAACAGTTCTCTCTTGATTTTAATTTTCAAGAATAGTGGCTGCCGGGAAGTCTACAATCGTGAAGTCCCTCCTACATTTGGTAGTCTACCCACGACTACCACCATGGGTCATCTCAGATTATTTGGGTGCAATTTTAAGGATGAGCTGTTCTAGCATAGAAATAAAAATTGTCTTCATCCGTCTCTTGGGACAGAAGTCTTCTTCTATCCCTAGGGCAAGGTCTCTCATCTCTCTCATCTCTCTCATCTCTCTCATCTCTCTCATCTCTCTCTCTATTCAAGCTTCTCATTGGATCACAGCTACTTCAACATCTGCTTGTTTCAGTATGGGTGCGTCTGCCCATAGTTGTGGTTAGAATGCTACATTTCCCCAATGTATTCCATGAGTTACAGGGAAAAGAGTCTGATGTATCAATTATATCTTTTGCCATAGCCTTATAAAACAATTTTAGTCCAAGGCTAAGGCATCTCCTCATTCTCCTCCCATCTGGGATTTGACTCCTTCTTTACTGACCTCGGTGTCCCCATGTTGTTTCCTTTACGTGTCTTCATCCTTTCCTTTTCCCTTACTCAAGAGAGGATTGATGTCTGTAAGTTTCATCTGTGCACTGAAAGAGTTAATATCCCTCCCTGGCCTTGCATTGGGAAATGACCTTTTGCAGTTGGTCACACGATCTCTGCCGGGCAGTGGCCAGAGCTGTTTATGGTGGAGGATTTTTTGGTGACCGTGCTGGGGGGGAGTGGCTAGGATCTTAGCAACCAGGCTAGGACTCAGCAGCAGTATGCTGCAGGCCAATGGCTTCCCCTCCCCCTGCCCAGCAGCTGTGGACTGGCCTGGGTTTCCCTTTCTTCCCCATCCCAGCAGCCAGGCTGCGTGGGCCCAGCCCTACCTCCCGCCAAGGGGGGGGGGAGGGCTCTGTCACTATAAAAAACAGGAAGTAAAAGAGAATTTTTTGCTGTTTTCTCCTCTCTTAAATATGGTTTATAGAGGCAGTTCTAGCTTCTCTAATTGGTTAACTGGTATATCAGTCCTTAAAGCCAGCTAGCAATTGGCTCTGCCAAGCATGGAGGAAGCTGTAATGCTTTCCACAAGGAAGGTCACTTCCATGGTTGACCTTTTTCTTCCTTACCAAAAAATTCAATCAGAGCAAACCCAGGACAAACCTCATCTTCTGAAGAACGTTAGTTCTCCCAGTCCTCTAAGTAACATCAAGTGCTTTATCAAGTCTATTTTGTAGCTTAGGTGAATTAAGTTATTACATTTAAATTTGTCATTCTGTATTGTGTCAAGTGTGACCATTTTAATTTTTCATGCTACCAGTTACCTTTATAAATGTATTTCTTACCTGCTTTCTATAGTAATATAATCTACTTAGTAAAAAAACGTTTGTCTAATTCTTACATTTTGTTAATACCTGTGTACATCAGGTGTCTCCGGTAGGACCACTGTGTTTTCTTTCCAGTAAGTTAAGCAACAGTAAAATTTTAGCAAGTATTCTTTTAAGTTTGCTAAGTTAAAAGTGCAGAAAGAAGCTTATGTTTCCAGGCCACCGTTCGTCATCAAGTGCCCTATCATCATCAGCTGATTCTGCAAGCTACCTCCTGCCAAAGAAGACAGCTGTCATCATATCAAGAAACTTATAGAGTAATTCACATCTTGTTTGATTGGACTTTCACGAATTTCCTTTATTTTGATAAAAAAATTGACTTATTAAAAAATTGAAGATATCAAGAATAAGTTCATCTAAATCAAAAATGCTCCTTCTGAGAGCATGAGAGTTCTTAACCCCAGAGTCATGAGTTCAAACCACGACAGAAAATTGGCTTGCTTAATTTTCTTGCAAACATTCCTGAGTACTGCAAACCTTGTTCCCCTTTAGTGCTTTGTTTTCAACTGTACATTTAAATACCACACTCCCTTCTTCCCTAAAACAAGAAAGGGACAGATGTTGCAGTGTGCTTTTTAAGTCATATTTATCCATATTTTAATTTTATGGTTTAACCCAGCACACCCCTGTTTTTTCCCCAGTTTTTAGTCCAACCCAGGTGTTGCAATCCTTCCCTTGCCCAATTCATTTGCCTATACCCAGGTTATTTCCCCTAATTCCCCTCTCGTGCTCTGCCATCATTGGGTAGTCACCCTGACCCCAACCCCTTCCGCTTTCTGAGTGCATAAAAGCCCTCTGCACGTGGGCGATAGTGTCTTGGATTCCACCATGTGTTGAATAAACCACATCTGTTCAACCCCCAAGACCTGTGCTGCTGTTCCATCTGTCCTTGCACCGAAAGCATCGATAACCGGGACAGCAGAGCTCGTAAGGGGGTATGTGGCACCCCATTCAGTGCTGCCTCACCTGAAGCACCTCTGGGGTACGGAGGTACCCCGGGGAAATGCTTCACACACCCAGGGCCTTTTCTGCTGGGCTGCTTTCCAGACACTTCTCCTCAAGCCTGTAGTTCTGCATGGGGCTGTTGTGACCCAAGTGTAGGATCTGGCACTTGGCCTTGTTGAACCTCATACAATTGGCCTTGTCCCATTGCTCCATGTGAGAAACAACTTCTCACTTTAAAATTTTAAAGGTTTATTAAACCTCAAGAAACACAACAAAGGACTGAATAAGGAAAAAGGGCAGCACTGGGAGCGTGGCTAGTCCACAAAATGGCTGTTCTGCCTTTTATACCCCTGGTGTTGCATCAGGCAACCCTGGCCCTTCCCAAAGTCTGCCAGTCAACTCTTCTTCGCCATCCATTGGTGGAGACTTTCTTGCAACTTGATTGGAGGTCAGGTGTTGTCATGCCACACCTCTCCCAACAACAGGCTTTCCCCATTCCTAACTGTCCCATGCAGGGGCACATGTACACGCCCTCCCTCCACATGTCCCGGAAAACCTTGACAATCAAGGCTGTCTGGTGGCAATAATACAGAGGGGGGAAAGGGTACTATGGGGACAACAGAAGGTGTCCAAACAACAAACTACAATAACATAGCCATATATCAATAAAACCTCTCTTGACACACACTATTCATCGTTAATTGTGAGAGCCAATCATCATATTACCCATCTATAGCACTCCAGCTGTTAGCGTAGGAAAACATATAACCACACGAAGGCGATCATATGCGGTTCTTTATTCAAGCGCGCGGGACACAGGGGTGATAATACACCCAAATCTGATGTCCAGAGAATACAGAGTCGATTCGTGATTTTTATAGTTTAAATTATACACATGTTAACTAACCCCCACCCCTAGATACTGATTATCCTATTCCTTAGTTACTATCTTAAATCATACCTACGCTTCTACCCTGATCCACACTTGATTTGGTTAAAACAATGCTTCTCAATTATCCCCTGAGTTGCAGTCACACTTGATTTGGTCATTACAATAGCATGGAGCTGTTTGCAGAAGCTGACGCTTGTTCCGAGCTAGCTGCGTCAAGTTCCAGTTGTACGTTCTCTACTTTCCTCCCCCTACACATACCTCAACCCAGAAATTATATTTTTTTTAACCCTCCACCAACACAGCCTGTCCAGATTGCTCTACAGAGCCTTCCTACCCTCAAGCAGATCAACATTACCACCTAACTTGGTGTAATCTGCAAACTTACTGAGGGTGCACTCAATCCCCTTGTCCGAATCATTGATAAAGTTATTAAACTGGACTGGCCCCAATACTGAGTCCTGGGGAACACCACTTGTGAGTGTTCACCAACTGGATGTAACTCCATTAACCACCACTCTCCGGGTTCAGCCACCCAGCCAGCTTTTTACCCAGCAAAAAACATATCCATTCAAGCCATGAACAGTCAGTTTCTCCAGGAGAATGCTGTGGGAGACAATGTCAAAGTCTTTGCTAAAGTCTAGGTAAACAGCATCCACAGCTTTTCCCTCATCCACTTTTGGGGCATCTTGCTATACAAGGAGATCAGGTTAGTGAAGCAGGACCTAGTTTTCCTAAATCCATGCTGACTGGGCCTTATCACCTAGTTGTCCTGTACATGCTATGAGATAGCACTCAAGATGATCTGCTCCATGACCTTCTCCAGCACTGAGGTCAGACTGACAGGCCTGTAGTTCCCCGGATCCTCCTTCTGGTCTTTCTTGTAGATGGGTGTCACTTTTGCTAAACTCCAGTCTTCGGGGAGCTCCCTGGTTAGCCAGTGTTATAAATATTCACCATTTTCCAATTAATAAAACAATTTTATTAATTAAAGAATAAACATACAGAAATTTCAGACAAGCCAGCAACTGGAAGTACAGTGTCGAGACCCGGGATCGGCACTGGGTGAACTTTAACTACAGCCTCTATCGCACCGTAGTCCCCCTGTTCACAAATTCAGCCTTTTTTGGGGTCTCCTTATATACACTTTATTTTGCCTGTGGCCTCCATAGTCTTTTGTTTTCTTTCTTTTCCTTATGGGTTTCTTTCTGTCATCCCGTCTGCTGAATAGGGCTTTCCAAGGGAAGATTCAGTCTCTCAAAAAAGTCTGAGTAGGGAGATGAGATGCTGAATAGAAGGATATCTTCCCGATATTGCTGCTAAATCGATATCGCTCTTGATGGCTGGGCACTTTACAGTCTCCATTGCCCAGGAGGGACAGTCCATCCCTCTTTCTGTTGTTAATGTCGGTGATTTTCGCATCTCCAGATCCACCTTGGATCTCTGGCAGCAGCTTTTGTTTGTCTTAAAGTGCATTTGCTACAAGCCTGGACTTCCTAGTTTCATTTATTTCTATAGACATATCTTACTATATACATATACATATATTGTAACACGAATTATCCCATGCTATTTATTACAGCCAGGACTGGTGATAAATTATTCAAAATGGCTTAGTGAGCACTTCTGTCAGCTCCCTCAGAACCCTTCCTGCTGTGACTGTGGTGTGTGTGTATTTTGGTTATAGGGAACGGCATTCAATGTAGCACCTGGTAATCATGCTAAAAGGGTCTGAACTCTGAGAGTTGTTCAGGCTCACTGTTTGGGGTGTTTTGTCTGTGGAATTTGAGATATAGAGGTTGAGTGCTTTAGTATAGTCTGTAAGTGTTTCCTGCGGGAATAATAAGATTGTGATGTTAGGTTGCATGGAAGAGACACTGTTTGTGTGTGACTTGAATTTGTGTTTTGCAAGCTGTGGTGTATTTTCTGAGGCAACACTGCCATATTGTGTCAAAAGTTATAAGTGCAGCAGACACTGAGTGAAATAGAAGTGGTCTGTTTGAAGGAGCTGATTAGCCTTTGAGAGCTGAGACATGAACGTTTTTGAAGTAGATCGAGGACAAACAAAAGACAGGACCAGTTTGGCAAGGAAAAGTCCTTGATAAGAGCTTAGTTGTGATCTTAGGTATGGAGGCTGTGTTTGCAGATTGCTGGACTTAGAATAAGGGTAGCTTCGGTCTGAGAACTCAATCTGGCCAGATGAATAGAAGGAATCCCTTTGCGTCAGTGGTTTGGGCTCGACTCTTGGGAGTTTGTGAATTCAATAAACTGGTGGATAGACAGGGGAAATGAGAGAATATATTTAGAAGGTTTATATTGGCTGTCTGCTGAGGGCCTAGTGGCTTTAGATTGGGAACAACAGGCTGTGGAGAGCTTAGAATGTCAAGAAGGAGTGAATGGAATAGCTTGTATTTGTAGGAATTTTCCTGCAGTTTTTGGTGCATCTAGAGGTTGGCATTGTGCATGGGTGCTGTTGCAGTGTAAAATTTGTGCAGGATGTTACTATTGTTCTTCTGCTAGCCGGTACAGAGAGTGTGCCCAGTGTTGACCTGACCGAGCTGATTTAGAACCAAAGATTTTAAAGCTGGTTTGTGGAAAGTCACATTTAGTACCTGAGCTGTGGGCTGTGCTAGAAAAATACTGGTAAAGGGCTGTAAGGACCTGTGAAGCTAGGTTTGGGTGGAAGCAAGATGAAAAGCAAAGGAGATAATAAGAATTAGAATAGTGCTGTTTTTGTTAAGAAGATGAGTGATGGGAACTAACCAGAGTAAAGAGATCCCTAGAGCTAGTCCTTTAGGGTGTATTTTGGCACACTGGAAGGAACTAGCAGGGTATGGTGGTACAGAGAACAAAAAGACCCTTGTTAAGTTTTGTACACAGTGGTGGCCACTTTACAGGATTGAGGGGGGTATCAGGTGGTCCCCAGCTGGATCTTTACATTATGGGACTCTTTTACAGCTTATGTCATTCTTGAGACGGGAGCAGAAATGGGAGGAGGTGACGTGACGTATGTTGACATGTATCACCGCGAGCCTAGCTAGATAAGGACACTCAGGAGACAGAGGTCTGGGTTAAGAGAGCAGCAGGGCAGGAGAGCCCACCCTTAGTTTATTCTTCCTATTATATACTTCTGGCAAGATGACCATGGATTGGAGAGTTAACAGTCCCACCTCTCAACCTATTGGTCAAGGGGACTGTCACACAGTCTTGTTTGTCCCAGCATGGAATGTGAAAACAAAGGCTATGTTTATAAAACATAGCTGATGTTTACATGAAAAGAGCGTGAGAAGCTGCACACTTCTACTTTAGTATGAACGCTCAGCAAACTAGGAAAACTCATGGCAACAGACATGTTTTTTCCCCTCCGGAACCACCCTGATTGGCAGAGAGATTGGGGACCTAGGATCCCTGTGGACCATTTAGTATTGGCCCTGGAAAAAGACAATAAGGCTAAGCTAAAATGATGTTGTACTACATTTTCCATAAATCAGTGCTGCACACACACTGACAAGGTGTATTCATCTGAGTCACTGGAGCAAGAGTTGGGGGATTTGTTTGAACCAGCCCCTAGAAGGCAAGGGGGGGCTAAGAGAAGAAGCAAATTTGAGACGGTTATTAACCTCAACCCCAGCTCCAGCTCTTATTCCACGTCCTGAGATTTCTATCCCAACTCCAGCTTATGTTCCATCCCCCACTCCAGATAAAGCTATTTCTATTTCAACTCCAGCTCCAGCTTTAAGCATAGCTGAATCAGCTCCGATTTCTATTTCACCTTTAGCTCCAGCTTCTACTTTATCCCCTACTTCGACTACTCCACTTACTACTAAATCTCTCCCACTGCCCAGCAGTGACAGTGAAGAAGAGGAGCCCTCTCCTAAGGGTCCTACAGCATCCCAGACTAGGAAACAAACCAAAGAAATTATACAAGCACCTTTGAGGGAGGCAGTAAATCCTGAAGGGAAAACTATGCTAGTTAAGATTCCTTTTCCTACAATGGATTTAGAGGCTTAGGAAAAGATTGCTAAATGTTATCAAAGTGACCCAATAGGTGCTGCAAAGAAATTAAAGTTTTTGGGCATGAGGGGTTGGTGTAGACTGTGGATTCACAATTATGGACTGTTAGTCAAACCCCTATATGTCTTGATTACGGAAGGAAACAGAGACCTCCAATGGGTGAAAGAAGCAACATGAGCCTTCGACCAACTAAAGAAGGCCCTCATGTCAGCTCCAGCCTGTTGGAGTCCAGGGCATCTCTCTGGTCGCCCTGGAGGGTCAGGGACCCTGTCAGAGGGGTCTGGGACCCGAGCAGGAGGTTTGGAACCTCTAGAGGGGGGTTTGGAGTATGTACGGGGGGGGGGGGGGGGGGGGGGTTGGAAACCTTGGCACAGAGCCAAGGAGGAATTACAAGTCTCAAGAGTGGGAAATGAGTAGTAGTTAGTTTATCACAGGGTGAAAAAAGTAGAATTTGGGGTTTCTTAGAATGGAGGCTGGAGAGCCAAGATGGAGGAATCAGGGAGTGGACCTGTTCTTCTTCCTTCTTGTTCTTGCCCTCCATCTTCTGCAGTGCTGGGTCACAAGAGATTAGTTTAAAGTAGAGATGACATGGTTAGCATAGGTGATTGGTATTGGCAATTAGTTGTAAATAGAGAATACGTTATGGACCATGGTTGGGCTGGAGGAATGGTATAAAAGGATTGAGACCACCCAACCAGGGGGGAGAATTGCCACGAGTTCTCTGCCTCAGCAGGAACCTTGGCAGAGAACAGAAAGAACTATGAGATAAGAAAGAATAAACAACCTTGGAAAACCTGAGATGGTGACTCCTGACTCTTCTTGTGCTTCTGGCATGAGGTGTTTCAGAGGGCAAAGGACATTTTACCACCGAATCTCGGGGATAAGAACCCGAGACCAGCCCTGAGACTTCCAGATGTGAGTAAACCATTATTTTTGTTCCCTCACAAAAAGCAGGGGATTGCTTTGGGAATACTAGCACAAGACCTGGGCCCATATTGCAGGGCAGTCACCTACCTCTCTAAGCAGCTGGATGCAGCAGCTAAGGGATGGCCAGGGTGCCTCAGAGCCATTGCGGCAGTGGCAGTGAACATCCAAGAAGCATGCAAGTCTGTCCTAGGCCAGAAGCTGACTGTGCTAGTGTCCCATACAGTGTCAGCAGTCCTGGAGGTAAAAGGCGGACACTGGCTTTCCCTGCAGAGATTCTTGAAATATCAAGCCATAATGGTAGAACAAGATGATGTTGAGATTGTGGTAACTAATACTGTGTACCCAGCTTCCTTCCTCAGTGGCAGTATAGGAAAACCGGTGATCCATGATTGCCTGGAGACCATCGAAGCCACCTACTCCAGCCACCCACATCTGAAGGACACCCCTCTCAAGGACACTGAGACAGTTTACTGATGGAAGCAGCTATGTCATTAGCGAAAAAAGACACGCTGGGTATGCAGTTCCCACGAGCCGAGAGGTAATAGAGTCTGGACCATTACCAACCAACACTTTTGCACAGAAGGCTGAAATAATTGCCTTAACCCAAGCTTTAGAGCTCGGAAAAGGACAGAAAATTAATATTTACACAGAGTCAAGGTATGCATTTATGGTAGTTCATGCACATGGAGCCATCTGGAAAGAAAGAGGACTGTTGAACTCACAAGGAAAAAGTATTAAGCACTCACAAGAGATAATAAAACTGTTGGAGTCAGTCCAGCTACCCGAAAAGGTAGCCATTATGCATATCAAAGCACACCAAAAAGTGAGCTCTGAACTGGAGGAAGGAAATGAGCTGGCAGACAGAAAGGCAAAAGAAGCAGATAAAGGTGAGGTAATTGTTGAAACAGTTGAGGCAGCCTTAATTCCAGATGGGCAAATTTCCATTGAAAGTAAGCCAAGGTACAGTCAAAAGGACAAGAGACTTACTGAGAAAGAAAACAGGAGTTATAATCAAGAGGGTTGGGCCATTACAGATGAAGGGAAAAGAAGGCTTGTGATCCCCTCTTACATGCTATGGTCATAAGTGAAAGAGGAACATGAGAAAACACATTGGGGAATAGATGCTCTGTACAATTATTTGAAAGATAGAATCATAGCCAGAAACTTGCAAAGTTCAGTAATTCAGGTGACTCGCCAGTGTAGCCTTTGCCTCCAAACTAATCCCAAAAATATTCCTAAACCAGAGCTTGGGCAAATTGGGAAAGGACATGGACTTGGGGAGCAATGGTGAATTGATTTTTCAGAACTACCCAGGAGAGGGGGGTTCCCATCCCTATTGGTGTTAACAGATACCTTTTCAGGGTGGCCAGAAGCTTTCCCTACCAGAACTGCCAAAGTGCGAGACGTAACCAAAGCATTGTTACAGGAAATAATACTGTGTTTTGGAGTCCCAGCCACAATGTCTTCAGATAGGGGGTCACATTTTATTTCAAAAATTGTGCAGCAGATTAGCCACCATTTAGGCATAGACTGGGAACTTCATATCATCCTCAGTCAAGCGGCCAAGTGGAGAAAATGAATCATTTGATTAAGTAGCAAATTATAAGACTGGGACAAGAGGCAAAGTTACCTTGGCCTCAGGCTCTTCCATTAGCATTATTTTGAATTTGGACTAAGCCAAGAGTAAAAGAAAAACTAAGCCCCTTTGAAATATTGTATGGAAGGCCATATGGAATTCAAGAAGGATCACACCCACTCAAGTAAGGGAAGAAACCCTACACAGATATATGGTGGCCCTAAACAAAAAACTTAGAGAAACTGAGAAACATGTGGCTGGGGCTCGAAGCAGAGAATTAGATGGACCAGGACATGATGTACAGCCTGGGGATTCTGTATATGTTAAGTCTTTTGCAGAAAAAAGTTTGGAACCACAGTGGGAGGGACCATTCCAGGTGCTCCTCACCACCTTTACTGCAATCAAAATCAAGGAACAAAGCACCTGGATCCATCACTCCCGAGTGAAGAAAGCTCCTGAGGGACTCTGGAAAGTTATACCTGGTGACAACGAACTGAAATTAAAGCTTTCTCAGGAAAATAAATAGAGTGTGGGTGAAATGATAAGCATAGCATAACAACTCTCCAAAAAATGGAAAGGCTTGTAGTTGTAATGGATAATCAAGTAGGTATAGCCTGGAGAGTTGTGGCATTTGTGACCATCGCTATAGCCACAGCTAATGCAGTACCGCTTGCATATAATGTGACTGGTATATATGAGTGCCAAGGGAGAGCTTATGATTTTGTCTCCTGTGAGTCTGATTCAGATGCTAAAAGTTACAAATGCAACTGTGTGGGAAGGAAGAAATGTTTGGGGATGTGAATATGCATTTGTCCAGGATGGATTCCATGAATCTCATCAAGAACCCATGAAACTTATTCAAATAGGTCCTGAATGCTGTGACAAATGCTTAACTAACTGTTCTGAGTTTAGGCTCAAAATAGAAGGTTGTGCAATTAAGGACTTTAAGACTGATTTTAATATAACTCAAGTTGTACTGCTCCCCGAAAAGATGAGGTTAAGATAACTCAACCAGCTGGACCAGTGCCAACCTTAAAAGAAACATAATGGATGACTAAAAACACTGTAGAACCCATAGCTCCCATAATTACCAAAATTGGGCCATATGCTGTTAAGAAGACAGGAATTCAAAAATTGCTAGTTAATCCAAAGTGGTCATTAAAACGGGTAGAGATGGCAATGCAAGTTAATGCCTCTGATATTCGGCCCAAGTATGCTCCATTTTTAAAGACCTCTTTTATGGATTGGACCACCTGGCTGCAAAGGTATTTGTGAGGGACTGAGTGATATTGAATTATTTGTTGTGATCCCATGAGATGCTTGAAGAGAGAGATGAGAAGCCCTCTGTGCCATTGAAGAAGTGAGAAGATATCTCTGTTCCCTGAGATGAAGAATCCTTTGCCTTTGGAGTTGTTCATCTTTTAAAAGTGACACCCCAGAATGTATGAGTACATGACCCATAAGCAGTTTGGGAAACTGATAATGGGAGGGGATTTCACAGAAGCAAATTTCCCCAGGTGGCTGTTTTTGTGACAATTAAAACCCACAAGAGAACTGTTCTAGGCTGTCAGTGGGGAAATTCCATGGTAAACTAAGAGACTCCTCTCCCTAAAGAACTGATGAAAGACTATTTTAAAATGGTGAAACTGACTGAGAATCACATGTTGTGTCTCTATGTTGTTTGTGGGAAAGTGAACACTGTGGTGAGAGGAAGAGTATTTTGAAAGTTTCCTTTTGATTCTTATTTTCTTCTTTTAGTGTGCGTTAATAAATCTATATATCTTTAAGTTTGGGCTTGCTTTGCTGCTTCTGATCCTATCTCACAGAGGGGAAAAAAAGAGAGTAAATACTCAAACCATCATACAGTTGGTGAATTGGCTGGGAAAGGTCAAAATCAGGAGAATGTGACACCACTACACGTCTCCACAGGACTTGTTTTTCCAGGCCCAAGATGGTGTTCTGAGCAGTAGCATGAGGCACAGGATAGGTTTCCAACCATCCAATGGTGGCTTCCACCATGGTCAGCACATAGTGCTTACCTTGGCGAGTTTGGGGAAGGGTGATGTAGTCAATTTGCCAGGCCTCCCCATACTTATATATGGACCACCACCCGCCATACCATAGGAGCATAGGCCTGCTTGATTGCAGCACACGTCTCACAGTCATGGATAACCTGAGAAATGCTGTCCATGGTTAGATCCACCCCTCGGTCACATGCCCACTTATAGGTGGCATCTCTGCCCTGATGACCTGAGCCCATCGAGCTAGGAACAACTCTCCCTTGTGTTGCCAATCTAAGTCTATCTTGGACACTTCTATCTTGGCAGCTTGATCTACTTGCTCATTGTTTCGATGCTCCTCATTAGCCCGACTCTTGGGGACGTGGGCATCTACATGGCGAACTTTTACAGGTAGCTTCTCTCCCCGAGCAGCAATGTCTTTCCACTCATCAGCAGCCCAGACTGGTTTTCCCCTACACTGCCAGTTGGCCTTTTTCCACCTTTCCAGCAAAACCCAAAAAGCACTGGCCACCATCCATGAATCAGTGCAGAGGTAGAGCTTTGGCCACTTCTCTCCCTCAGCAATGTCCAGTGCCAACTGAACAGCTTTGAGTTCTGCAAGCTGACTTGATCCTCCTTCTCCTTCAGTGGAAATCATTCTTCTTGTGGGTAACCAGGTAGAGAGGGCTCACAATCTGGCTGTACTCAAGAATGTGCATTTTCCAAAAACTATGGCACCTAGGAAAGCTTGTGTTTCCTTCTTCCTGGTTGGTAGAGACATTGCTGTGATCTTGTTGATGACATCAATGGGAATCTGATGCCGTCTGTCTTGTCACTTCACTCCCAGGAACTGGATCTCTCGAGCAGGTCCCTTGACTTTGGTCTTCTTGATGGCAAAACCGGCTTCCAGGAGAATCTGGATGATCTTCTCTCCTTTTTAAAATACTTCCCTTGCCGTGTTCCCCCACACAATGATGTCATCGATGTATTGCACTTCCACTTGACTGCCTCAGGGGTGGAAACACAGTCCCACCATCTGCCATGGACTGATCCAGGCTGCACTGGAAAAGAGTGAAGCTCCAGAACATCTACAATACATCTTACCTATATGACTTCTACCGAGTAACTGCATCTGGCCCATCTCCTTCACCCAATCTCGGTGGTTCATTTCTGAGGTGAGCTGTGGGGCAGGGTCAGGCTCTGGGGCAGCATCCTTATTCTCTGGAGCAGGTATCAGGGTGGTTATTCAGGTCAATCTCCCTTTATCTCTGAATGCTAAATAGGCCTGTAAGCAATACCAGCCATTGTATGATATAATTAACATTCAGAGAAGATTTAAACTCTTCAAAAACTGGTGGAGTAGACCCAAAGAGATGAGTGAAGGGTTGGGAAAAAATTTCCCCCAGTGTCATTTCCTCACAGTAGATACCATTGTTAAAGTAACTCAAAAAACACACAGTTAGGGTGTGATAGTTCGGAATCCATGTGTCAGTCTTCCAGAGGAAGTTAAAAATCCATGAATTCCTCACCTTATTAACCCATAAAGCAAACTGGATAACAGCCACAGTAGCCTTAGTTATAGGACACATGTTTAGATAATGATATTGGGGATGTTTATGGATATGAAAATACAGGATTTTAGAAGCATCTTTTGCTGATTTTGTAGTAGTAGAGAAACAGCTTGTACTGACAACACATAGAAGATTAGCTATTAAGCTCGGTTGTTAGGTAGTTACTCAGTAGAAGTCATATAGGTAAGATGTATAATGCTGAAACTCAGTAAAGCGGGACTTAGGTATTTGTCAAAAATCAATAAAGCAGAACTTTGTGGCTTGGGAGCCAGCAAGAACCAGGCTCGTGGTTTGGCCAGGGTAAACTGATCTGAGAACTAGCCAAATCCTTACTGTGCCTGCCCAGAAGGAGGGGTCAAGAAGAGGACATCAGGAGGAAGACTATTCACTTCATCAGAAGACCCCAGCCCATGGCCATGGGAGGAGACTGCTCAGGTGCAAAAAGATTTTATAGCTAATTGTAATAGAAGTGAGGCTAGGTGGGGCTAGATGTCCTGGTTTAGGGGAAATTTGGGAGGAAACCCCCAAATAGAGTCCTTCTGGCAAAGCAAAACCAAACGGTCCCTCACCCCAACTAGTCCAGGAAAGAATTTCCTGGGAGAAAAGTGGAAAAAACTATTTATGTAACAAAAAAGTGCCCACAAGCACAAAGAATGAATAATATGAAACAATAAAAACTCTCGTTCTGAAATGAGATGGCAAATTGGGAAAGTCCTTGCCATGGGTGTAGCTCAGCTCTCTCTCAGTCTCTTATCAGTTGCTCCGGCGCTGGAAATGCCGTCCTGGGCCCCAGTGGGCCACAGGTGTGAGATCTTGGTGTGTCTCTGGGTTTTTCAGTCCAGGACAGGTTTAAACAGTCCCAAGAAAAAGAGAAAAGAACAGTCCAGGAAGCTTTTCTGCCTCAGCTAGCTAAACTAACTAAAAGGAAAAAAAAAAGAAAAAAAAAAATCTTTCCCAACTGCTGTCCATGCCTCTGATGAACACCTGTCCAGAGAAGAATGCGCAGGAGTGAATGCTGTTTTCAAAACAAATCCCAGGCGTCTTCTTTCTCTCCCTTCTCTCTTGGAACCAATCTCAAAGGCACAGAACTCAATATACAGCATAAACAGAACAGACAATTTGGGATACAAGCAACAAAAAGTCACCCCAGGACACTAGGTAATGAATATGTAGAGGCATATTGTGAAATTTAATGCATATGCAATACTTTAGAAGATAAATAACTAAGAAAAAGTTATCAGAGCACTCACAGTTTGGAGGAAATATCCCCCCATGTGTCCCACCTGGAAATAAAACATACCTGCTTTACAATTTTCTAATTGTAAAGTCCTTATTCTATGCTTCATTTGGAGACCACGGCAGGACTTTATCTGGCTGCAGAAGCACCTGGAGGGGGTGGACACCCCAAGGTGCTCCCAGGGTTTTTTTTTCCGGAGGGGACTCCACTCCCCAGCTACTCTTGCAGGGGCAAAAAGGGACCTTCCACATGTCGGAGAAGGTATGTTTTATTGACTGTTAAGAGGGGGCACCCAAGGTAAGCCTATAAGATGCTGGAGAAGTCCACACAAGGCTAAGTATCTGTCAGAGAAGTCTGGCATAGTCATTTTGGAAACACAGAAAAAGGGGGGCTTCTCTTGACCACACTGGGTGGCTGCCAGCAGATTTAGGGGTAATCTGAGCAGAAACCAAGGTATTATCGGTATTATTTATTACTTTGCTGCTATATCATAAATATCCCATATAAATTGTGTTTGTTGTAAGATTTTGTTAATGAGTGGTAGAAAAAAGTTTTATGTGAGATGATTGATGTAAGGTGATTTATGTGGGATGAAAAGCCAGTGATATATGTTGCATGGGATGCGTGGTTTTGATGTAGTGCCTTTTGGAAGAATTTTTTTGAGTTTTTGTAGTAGTTGTAATTATTTGTGTGGAAAGACTTCCCTTTTGTGACAACCAACTATAACTGTAATTGAGTTACTGCTGTTATATTTGTGTGATTGTGTGATTGCTACAGAGTGAGTGCACAGGAGAGTGTACTGTGACTGAGCATGTGGTGATTATTGTGTGTTTCACTGTGTATTTTAACTGTGGATGGACAAGTGGAGGAAACTCCTCTCCCTCAGTGATTTGGACTCAACCCCTGGGAGTACGTGAATCGAGCATATTGCAAGGTAGAAAGACTTAATGTGACCAAGAACTACACCTTAGGCAAGTAGATTTTAAACTCAAGATTTTAAAGCTTGTGTGTGGAAAGTCACATTTAGTACCTGAAACGTGAATCTACCCCAGCAGATCCACTGGTTATAAAAATGAAACTGGGGAAAGAAGGGGAAGAGGTGAAACTTATGGCAGAAACGGGAGCAACATATTCAGTTTTAAATAAAGCCTTAGTGCCAGTGAGGAATGACTATGTTATGGTAAAGGGGGCAACTAGCCAATCTGAAAGGCATACTTTTATAAACCATTGAAATATAAACTTGGGAAACAATAGGGAATTTATAAGTTTTTATAAATACCCAACTCCCCATCAGCACTTTTGGGTAAAGATTTATTGGAGCAGCTAGAAGCAAAAATCATATTTAAAAATGGGGAGATTATTTTGAAGGTAAAAACCAACAATATGTAGAACTGCTAAGTTTAATGTTAACAATCAGTAAGACCGAGATTGAAAATGAAAAAGAGATTAACAGGAAAATAATGGATCAGGTATTTCCCAGGGTATGGGCTTTTAAAACACCAGGGAGAACAAAGAATTCACCTCCTGTGCAAGTCAAACTTAAAGGAGGAAAATAAGCAGTTAGAGTTAAGCAATTCCCCCTAAAAAAGGAGGCTAGAGAAGGGATTAGCCCAGTAATTGAAAACTTTTTACCTGTCAAAAAGCCTGATGGATCATACTGAGTGGTACAGGACTTGTGAGCTGTCAACAAAAAAAAAACAAAAACGAAGACTTGAACCCAGTGATAGCAAACTATCGAGGTTACCTACTCCAGTCACCCGTATCAAAAAGAAACTCCTCTTGATGACACTGAGACCTAGTTCACTGACAGAAGCAGTTATGTCATTAATAAAAAAGACACGCTAAGTATGCAGCTACCACTTTCAAAAGAGTTATAGAGTTTAGACCGTTGCCAACAAACACCTCTGTACAAAAAGCTGAAATAATTGTTTCAATACATGTTTTAGAATTGGCAAAAGGAAAAAATCAACATTTACACTGATTCAAAGTATGCATTTGGGTGGTGCATATACATGGTACCTTTTGGAAAGAAAGAAGACTGTTGAATTCACAAGGGAAACGCATTAAACATGCACAAAAAATAATAAGATTGTTAGAGGCAGTCCAACTACCTGAGAAGGTAACCATTATCTATATTAAGGCACACCAGAAAGTGAGCTCTGAATTGGAAGAAGGAAATGAGCTAGCAGACAGAAAGGCAAAAGAAGCAGCCAAAAGTGAAATATCCACTGAGGCAGCTTTAATCCCAGACAGACAATTTTTTTTAAAGGTAAGCCAAAGTATAATAAAAGGGACAAAAATCTTATTAAGAATTAAAAAAAAAAATATACACAGGAGGGATGAGCTGTTACAGAGGAAGGGAAAGGAAAGCTTGCTATTTCCTCCCATTTGCTATGGTCACTAGTAAGGGAGGAACATAGAAAAACATGCTGAGGAATTGATGCCCTGCATAAGTATTTAACTAAAAGGATTATTGCCAGGAACCTATACGCTACCATTGCTCAAGTGACTTGACAATGTGATTTTTGCCTCCAGACTAAATCCAAGAATACCCTCCAAATCAAAACTTGGCCAAATTCAAAAAGGTTATAGACCCAAGGAGCACGGGCAAATTGACTTTTTAAAACTTCCAAGAAAAGGGGGGGTATCTATATTTGTTGGTACTAACTGATACCTTTTCAGGGTGGCCAGAAGCTTTTCCCACAAGAACTGTTAAATCCCAAGAGGTAACCAAGGTGTTACTACAAGAGATAATACCACTCTTTGGAGTTCCAGACACAATAAATAACAAATTGTAAGACTAGGACAAGAGGCCAATTTACCCTGATCTCAATTTTTTTTACTGGCATTGCTGTGAATTCAGACTAAACCCAGAACAAAAGAAGAGTTAAGTCCTTTTAATATGTTTTATAAAAGACTATATAGGGTACAGAAAGGAATATCCTCCCAGATTGGGAAGGAAAAACTAAACACCTGTATGGTGGCTTTGAGTAAGCAACTCCGAAACATTAAAAAAATATGTGGCTGGAACTCAAAGCAGAGGGTTGGACAGGCCAGTGTATAACATACAGCCTGGAGATGATGTATATTTTAAGTTTCTTGCAGAAAATACCTTGAAACCACAGTAGGAGGAACCATTCCGGGTGCTTCTCACCACATTCACGGGAATTAAAATCAAAGAACAGAGTGTTTGGATCCATCACACTCAAGTAAAGAAAGCTCCAAAGACTCCTTAGAAGGCAACATCAGGTGAAAATAAACTGAAACTAAAACCAGTGTCAAACCCTGAGAATAATAAGAGCAGGACAATTCTGACACAAACATTAGAAAGCACCACCACACCTTAAACTATATTTGTTCAAACCTTTAGTCACCAAAATAAGACCATATGCTATTAAAAAGACAGGGACCCAAAAGCTATTGCTCAATCTAGAATGGTCCCTGAAGTGAATTGAAATGGCAATGCAGCTAAACACTTCTACTACAGAAGCATGCACCTTATACATTTAAGCAGAAAAGAGATTTCACAGGAATGTTGAGAGCAAGACTAAGGGTTTTGAACACGATAGATTCAGAAATATTAATGAATAGACTGGCTGTAACTAGTAATGACAGTTAAGTTACAGTAACCTTTACAATTATTTTTATTAGCATTAAGTTCTAGCCAGTAAAGACTGTTTACATTGAAGAACAAGACCATAAACTGTTAGCAAATGCTTTAAGAACAGCCAGTGGAAAAAACACCTTTCCCACTGAAATTTGAAAAATTATTTAGGATAATGTATTTGACTTAGAAAGGGAACTTTAATTTCAGTGAGTTTTAGTTATTTTACTTATAACCCTGTAACAAGTGCAGTGACTGCCTTTGTTTTAATTATATATAATGCCTTAGTGAGTATGAGATATTCAATAATTGCTTTAGAATTAAATTGTAAGGGAATTAAATTAAATTGTAAGGGAATTAAATTACATTTTTTCAGCATAAACTGTGGGCACAAGAAATTGAAGGGAAGTGGCGGACCATTAATGTATAGTCGTACGCCACAAGAAAACAACTAAATTTTATATGTAAGGGAAATAGACATGAAAACCAAGATCTTTGTTTAGATACAGAACAAAACATTTGTCACTTTGAAATTTATTTAGTTCCCATGGTTAGGCCCATTTTCTCAGACTAGGCTCCCCTCTGTAGATAGCCTGTGGGGCCCCAGGGCGAGGGCTGGACACAGAAGTCTTGTGTGAAAGAGAGCCCTGGCTCTGCCAGGCAGCGACCACACACTTGTCCATGCTGTGATCCCAATACTTGGATCCTATCTGCAGAGGGACAGGCCAAGCAATCCATTACCAGGCCAGGCTTCTCCTTTGCTTTGTGTCCCTAGCAGCTTTTATCACTTGTTTACTATAGTTTTGTTACTTGATTTAGTCCCTTCAGGAGCAGTAAGGCAAGTGCAGTGTGTTATAGGTTGTCACCATTTGGTTTTTAGTTAAAGCAGAAACAGCTCCCTGGTAGGACATTAGAGTTGCTTTGAGATAGGCACCTATCAGAGTCCATTTTTGAATACTGACATATTGTTAGACCACTGAGGAAGCTAGATGAGACTTTGAGGAATACCCATATAAAATTCTGAGGGAGGGCAAGTCGGTCCTTTCTTCTTGACCAGTTGAACAGGTGACATCAGAACGGCCAGTCGGCCCTGCCGCTCCCTCCCCTCCTGGGGGGGGGAGTTGGTTCAGGCCAGCCAGGCCTCCAGGCTCAGGCTATCCAGGCCCTGTCACTCTCCCTGTTAGGCGGAGGAGGTGGCTGGAGGCCTGGAGTCAGTCGAGTGGAGCTGGGCCCCTGATAACACCTTTGGGCCCAGCTGGGCCAAGCCTACCCCGATTGGTGAAACTGACTGAAAATCATAGTTTTGTCTCTGTGTTGGTTGTGAGAAAGTGAACAGTTTGTGGGGAAGGAAGAAGGGTTTTGAAACGTTCAAATTTTCTTGGTTTTTTTAATTTCAATGGTTTTTTTCTTTTTTTCCTTCCTTTTGTGTGTGTTAATAAATCTATCTTTGTAACCTTTAAGTTGGGCCTGTTTTGCCTTTTTCCTCCCGAAGGTCTATCTCACAGGAAAAAAAAAGAGTAAACCCAAAAACCATCACAAATTTGGTGCGTTGGCTGGGAAAAGTTAAAATTGGAGAACATGAAACTACTACAAGCGTGAAGTCAGATGGAGAGACAGTGAAAGACTAATTGGAGGAAGGATAGAGGAGTTGCCTGCTGGCTGGACTTCAATTAGAGCCATGGAACTGAACTCTATATGTAATTTATCCCTTGAAACCATGAGAAAGATATGCATTTGGGGAGATGATTCTTTATTTGTAGATTTTTGAGCAAAGGTGTTGTGATAGACTGAGTGATATTGATCTTATGAAATGCTTGGATGGAGAGAGATGAGAAGCCTTGTGCCAGTGGAGAAGTGAAGAGACATCTCTGTTCCCTGTGATGAAGAATCTTTTGCCTCTGGAGTTGTGAATCTTTAAAACGTGACACCCCAATATTCCTGAGTTCACATGACCCATGGGCAGCTTGGGAAACTGCTAATGGGAGGAAGGGTCAGAGTGGTCACAGAAGCAGATTTTCCCCAGGCAGATATTTCTGTGACAGTTAAAACCCACACAAGAACTGTTTTGTCAGTGGGATCCATGACTCTAAAGAGACTCCTCTCCTAAAGAAGTACTGAAAGACTATTTTCCAAATGGTGAAACTGACTGAAAATCATAAGTTGTCTCTATGTTGCTTGTGGGAAAGTGAACAGCTTGTGGGGAGAGGGGAAAAGTTTTGGAAGTTTCATTTTATTTTTACTTTTTTTCCTTCTTTAGTGTGTGCTAATCAATCTATCTTTGTAAACTTTAAGTTAGGCCTGTTTTGCCTTTTTCCTCCCAAAGTCTATCTCACAAAAAGAAAAAAGAGTAAGCACAAAAAACATCACAAATTTGGTGCACCAGCTGGGAAAAATTAAAATTGGCGAACGTAAAACTACTACATGAATTGGTGTTTCGGCCCAGTTTGAATCAAACCAGAACACAGTGCAAGCAGCAACCAAGGTAAGTAGCCCATACCCTCATGGGTGCATAGCACAATGACTGGGATGCCACTAGAAGGGTTGTGTTTTAGTGAACATAGTACAGCACCCCAGGGTGGTACTCATGACTCTGTGCCCGGTTGTACCAGCCCCTGCTTTAACTATACTGCCTTCAGACAAGGGCGAGGGACGGAGCCTTTTGCTTGGAAGTCTGTGTTTGCCACGTGCTTCCCTCACATGTGTGTATGTAGCCTGTCACTATGGCCTCCCCCCCACCGGTGTCGTGAGCCTAAGCTTGAACAGGAAGTTTTGTTTTTAGTAATGATTTTTTTGAAACTTGAAATTATCAAGAAGGATGTTTATTATATTGTTTAATCAATTAGTTAAACATTGTTGTAAAGAATATGATAAGTATTGTAGGAAGCAAAATAATTTGAAGTATTTAGAAAGAAAAGGAGAGATTGATATGGGGGACGTTTATGAATATGAAAATACAGGATTTAAGAAGCAGCTTTTGCTGATTTTGTAGAAGTAGAGAAGGAATTGACAGAACCATTCAAGGTACACTCGCAGAGTCATCCACATGGGATCTTTGATCCCCAGTAGATGCATGGGACTGGTGGGTTTCTCACCTTCCCAAGGCATCTTTTGAAACAAAAGAATTAGACATCCTTGGTTCTGTAAGCATGACCTTTTATGCCCAATTTAATTATACAGAGAAGGATCAATCTTTAGTCCAGGATGTTTCTCCCTACCACTCTACATACAAAAATCAGATTAATTGGTGTAATCATATTTCTTTAATTCAATCTGCATTTAATGGTTTCTTTTATCAGCACATGGATATGTGTGGAGATTTTGAAGGGATGTGTTCTATGAATTTATCTGATAGCTCAGAATCCATCCATAAGAGCATATAACAACTTAAGGAGAGTGTATCAAAAATTAGAATTGATAATGGGATTTGGTTAGATAGCCTATTTGATAAGTGGAATTTAACATCATGAGTGAAAGAGTTTTTAAGAATGAATCTATACATATTAGTCATCATAATAATTGTGTTGATAACGATGCCTTGTTTGCTCCAATGCATTCAACAAATGATTAATAAAGCAATTAAGGGAGCTTCAGGGCTCAAAGAGAGGGGGGAGATGTTGGAGTGTGAATCCCCCTGGGCCAAATCCACACAGGCCCAGGAGTGCCCAGAAATGTGAGAACTGAATTAGAACCTTCAGAAAATCTAAAATACATAAATCCACACAGACATGAAGTAGAAATGCAAGTTTAGTTTTAAATAAATAGAGGATTTCAAGTACCTGCATTAGCTAGTAAGAGAAGCCCTAAAACCTAGTTTAAAGTTCAAGTAGCTTTGCCTTTTGCAAAGATACATAAACTCTAGACATAATGAAAATAATGTAACCTTGCTATGCATTCTTTGATAAAACAGAGCTATATGCGTAGAATTTGTGTAAGAATTTCCAAAAATTAACACACATCAATTTTAGCTTAAGATCTGTCCAACACTTTTGTAGAGAGTTTGTGTTTCAGCCTGATTGGCTAAAAATAGAATAAAATACACTAAGAATGTTAGAATGCTTGCGCTTAGGAAACACAGAATATGGATGCTGTTGCTGCTGTCGCCTTTACTGCTGCTGCTAAGATGCTACTGCTTCAGCTTGGGACATGGGGACTTTGCTGGCATGAACTGTAACAACCTCCACCTTCATGAGGCTTATTTAGTCATGCAATAAAAGACTTTGCTTTTACAACTACCTATCGCCTTTGTCTTCAATGAAGACACCCCAGAAACTTGACATAGTAACAATTTGCATGCTTGAACTGAGGGAACATGTGAGTAAGCCTTTTGCTTGTTGCACTTAAAACAGGGTTTCCCAGGGAATTATTCTAGGGTTTTTTTTCTTCCTCGGGGAAACCACTATCTACAGGAGTCTATCCCAGAGTACTGCTGCATGTTCTTCCAGAGCTTCTCTAACCATTCAGTTGGAGTTTCTTCCTTTACTTGCTGCCCATCAAAAGCTTTGCTAGTAGTTTGCCCTCAGGGTGCTGCCTCTTAATCCTTTGATTATCAGATTACGATAATAATTCATATTTCCTCATCCTGCGGCATCGGTATGATTCCAGTTAGGAGATGCTTTTGGCATTTTCTGGTCTCCCGTGGGCCTTGTTGATTTTCTCTTTCCCAAATTTTCATTCCAGCAGCCCTAATCATCTGTCTCTCTTCTTGGGAAAATATAATACCCATTATTGACTGCGTTTCTTTCTTCCAAGTAAAAATGTTGGGACCTAAAAATTGGGCTAATTATTCAGCTAAACCTATGGGATCTTCTAATAACCCTTTAATTTCCCTTTTAAAATTTCTGACTCCTGAAGAGGTCAAAGGAGCATTTACAAATCCTATTCCCCCTTGAGCCCCTCCCATCGGTACTTCCCCTAAAGGAAATAAGCCAATTTCTTGATCAGACCAGCCTTTCTGTTCCTCAATCATCATAACCTTAGGGAGGACCTTTCTTCCTTGCTGTGGGGTGGTGGCAGGGAAGGAATTCTTGAGGGGCCATCGAGTTTTTGCTGAACTTCCCCTAGTGTTGTGACAGGGTTCTTCACTGAGACGGAGGGGGACCGGTGAAGCAGCTGGAGGCATCGGAGGCGGGGAGATCACCAGAGGGGGGGAAAATGGAGCAGAAGGGGGGGGGGGGGAGGGGCAATACCTCCAATGGTTCCCACCACTTTTCCTTCTTTTCCTCTGCTTACTCTGTCTCTGAGGCTCCTGATACCTTAAAAAACTTTACTCCCCAGGGCCAAATTTCTCCTGTCCAGCAGGAGGCATATTCGCTTTCCTCAGGATCGAAAGGATCTTTTGGTTTACAAATATTTATTTTTAATTTGTGGCATATGATCTCTATCTGCCCCCTTCCTTGTACTAAAGGACAGCAGAACTCCTAAACTTTTATGGTAGCTATCTAGACATCTGCTTTTCCCTGGATTGGGCAGCCGAGCAGAAAGTCTTATCAATAAAACCTCAAATGTTGTTGGCCAACCCCACATGCTCTTGGGTATAGGATCCCTGAGATAATATCCTCTTAACCTCCGTGGATCCTAACCCTCAATCTGACACTCCTTTTGGGATTGGGGACTGTGATAAATATATTACAGCCTTGGGTTTTGCAATTGTTAGAGTGAATACTATGTGTTTTATAATGTTGGTTTTTGTAAGAGAAGTTTTGCTAAAGTTTGAGTTCTTTTAATGCAAATGTGTTGTGATACCAATGTTGGTAAAGAGTTGTAATGTTAACATTTAACCAATGAAGGAATTGAAACCTGTGGAATGTATCTAAAAGTAACAAATGACCACGACTAGGACTACTGCACATGCTCAAAAAAGGCGGGATGGAGGAGGAACTATGTTAAAATGTTTGAATATGTATGACTGTTTATGAATATGTATTTGTCTGATGCAGTACCCAGGGTATATAAGGTGTGTTGCTGTGTTGACTGGTGTGCCTCTGGCTGCAGCTAAGCACCCAGCACTGTTCCTTTTGCTTTATTGACTTTGTACCCTTTTGTCCTTTACTAAATTTTTTTTAAATTTTAACTGCAGAGTGGGCTTTATTTCTCACAGGTACCCCCACTCTCATCCCCTATTTCCTAGTGGATTACCTAGTAAATACTTTGCTCCCTTTCTTGGTGTGTGAAACGAGCCTCACTCTTTAAAATTTTAAAAGTTTGATAAGTGATAAAAAGGGACTTACAGCGCTGGGTGCATTGCTGTAGCTAGATGCACCCTGTTTTATGATAACTCTTCTTATATACTTTTTCATTGCATTGCTCAAATGCATATTCATGAAGATTATACATATTCAAACATTACTTTGAGTTCTTTTACATGTTCTGGGAATTCCTTAGCTTGGTTGGACCCCTGACCCCTTGTGCAATAGTGTAGATTTGATTTCTGAGAGTCGTGTATGCCATTTCCTCACAATGACAAACGGGGAGTTATTGATAGTTGAATGGTCAGTGGCAGAAGTCCTCTTCACATCCTTTCTTTCAATGTTATCTGTGTGGTTCTTTCAATGTTATCTAACCATACAGACAGTTTTAGCTATTTCAGCAAACTTATGTGAGTTATTCTCACTGTTGTCAGTTAGTTACAAAAATAAAGGCATTAGCTACTTCTGCAAAAGTTAACATTACAGTGCACAACACATAGTCTCTATTTTAATATTTTGCAAAAGCCTAAACTATATTATATTTTTATCACACTAATATATATGTGAGCTACACAGGACCAGGACATTGGCCACAAAAGCTGATAAATTATACTATATCAAAAACAGTTAAATGTGATTGCAAACTGTACTATATCAAAATCATTGTGACTAATAACAATTTTCAAAAGCCAATACATAATAGCGAAAGCCAACAACTACATAGTTATTTATAACACTGGGGTCCAACCCCTCCCTGGGACCCAGTCCCATTTACCCCGGGAGATCACTCACTCTTTACCTTTCGCTTCATCTCTCCGCCGGCTGGTCTCCTCAGGGACACAACAGAACCACAGCTAGAAAGACACCCATGCTTTACAGATCTGGACTGTCCAGTCCACATCTCACACACACACCAGTCAATCCCCGTACCCTGCTGTCGCAGTACAGCTAGTCTGTAGCTGGACAGATAAATCTGGCTGTGATGGGAAACCCAATTTAGCTCTCCTGGTTCAATAAACAAGTCTCTGGGTTAACAGTGATAGGACTCAGAGACCCTCAGCCAACCCTGCTCAAGCTTAGATGCAGACACACCACTTGCAGGGTGAAACAGGCAACTGAATAACCAAACCAATATGATTTCAACAGATGCCAATTTATTGTTTACATAAAACTCCAGTTATAGTTTCTAGCTCTACTGTCCATGCATACAGGTGTCTCTTGATTGGCCAAGCCACTTGTTCATGAGACAGGCACACATCTTTCAGGGCACTTAATTGGTCAAGTGTCCATCATCATGCTGTGTGTCCTCTAAGTTTTGCAATTTTTGCAACTAAATTCCCAGGCTCTTTGTTCTGTTTTTCAGTCCTGTTGTTGTCTCAGTAACCTTGATGAATTCCTGAGAACCCTGAAAACAAGACTGCAGTTGGCTTGTTATCTACAAACAGGTTGGCTGGTACACAGAATGGCCTAAATTGTGCAGATACATCACTACAACCACTGGCCAGAGATCTGGGCAGAGAGAGATCCCAACCAATCAGCTATCTAAACCTGGGAGATTCAAACCTCCTATTAAAAGGGCAATCATAATAAACTCATGGCTGTTTGTTGCGGACCCCTGGTGAGTTTGTGTTGTTTCTGTCTCCAGCCAATGACCCCTAACATAATACCCTGCCTCTATGTACAGGTACTTAAAATCCCTTCTGCTTTCTGGGTCTTTGTGCACAAGAATTGTGGCCTAGTTGCTGTGATTTCTTAGGGAGCCTTTTATCCTTTCTTTTGCTTTGAGTCCATTCTTGTCCATGGGGTTTCAGCCTGTGTTTGCCAATGATGCCAGAAGAAGGCGAGGGAGCAGCCGAACTCAGTGGGGCATGCCTCCCTCTCAGAATCCCCTAGGGCCACAGAGATGACGTGTCCATCCCAGAATGAGTCCCCAAATGTGAGAAATGGATGCCACTCCTTAGCTAAGTTAAAAGGAAAAAAAAATTAATAAAGGACAATAGGGGACAAAATCAATAAAACAAAAGTAACAGTGCTGGGTGCGTAGCTGTAGCCAGAGGCACACTGGCTAACCATAGCAACTCCTCTTATATACCCTTTCTATTGCATCAGTCAAATACATATTCATGAACAATTATACACGTTCAAACATTTCTTTGAACTCATTTACATGTTCCAGAAACTTTTTAGCATGGCCTCTCCTCTGATCTGCCTTCTTAGAGCATGTGCAGTATTTTGGATGTTGTTTTGAGGGTCATGTGTCACCTCCCCACAACAGCTCCCTGTTCTGTGGTTTCAGCAGGTGACAGCTGTTGAAGTGTCAGTAGCAGAGGTCCTCATCACATGTGTTCCTCAAATGTATGTAACCATGCAGACGGTTTAGCTATTTCAGTCATTGCAAGTTAACCACAAATACTCTAAATCAACATCAGCTACTTCACAAATGTGTCTGAGTTGTTGGATATACTATAGTAAAGGGAATTGCAAGAAGGGGAGAAGCTACCATGTGCATGGTCAGCACAAACAACAGAATGGTATGCCTTAATAAAAGCTTGCAAAGTGTATCAAGGAAAGATAGTGAATATTTTCAGATTCCAAGTCTGCATGTGGAGTGGTATGATAGTTTGGAAAGCTGGGAGGTGAGAGGTTTGTTAACTTGAAGGGAAAAACATTTGCTCATGAGAACTCAATTACTCTTTGAGGTGATGAATTTACCAAAAGAGGTAGAAATAAGAACTGTTAAGGGACATCAGGCAAGATGCTCAGAAGAGACAATAGGTAATCAGCTGGGCAATGGAGATGTTCAGAAAGCAGCAGTCTGCCAGAGGTCTCTGGGATCCTCCCTTTGCACTCTGTGACAGCTCTTGCCAGGAGGAGGGTGGAAGTGGTGGTGATGGTGGTGCTGTGTTTTTCACCAGAGGAGCTGGAGATAAAGGTGGTGGGTCAGAAGAAAGAAGGGAGAATTGAGTTACAAAGAACATTAAACAGCTGATGCCAGTAGCTTTGAGTCTGCAAATATTGGGACAGCTCCACGGGGGGAGTCATTGGGACTCTCGAGTATGGGCAGAGAGGTCCTTCAAGATGTACTGCCTTGGGTCTTTTTGTTTTAGCAAAACAAGCTATTGAGGGGTGCCTGGCTAAAGTTAATAGCCAGACTACAAAGGAAATTGCAAGGCAGGAAAATAGCCTTTAAGTCGTTTCCAGGGATGTTGGGTGTATTTTGCTGAGATGCCCTGGGCAAGAGGGTTTAGTTATCTTCTGGTAGTGGTATGCCAGCTGGCAGAGTGGCCAGAGGAGTTTCTACTTGCTTCAGCAACTATTTGATGAATTAATGAAAGATTTCTGAATATGGGACTGTGAAGGCAGTAGACTTGGAACTCATTTTACAGGGGGATCCTTCAAAAGATTATGACTGCTTTGAGAATTCAGTGGGACCTCCATACCCCTGGCATGCTAAGAATTCAGGTCAAGTAGAAAGGATGAATGGAGGAATAAAGAAACACCCTTTGAAGCTGGTGACAGAAACTAAGATGCCATGAGTTTGGCTTTTGCCATTAACTTTGGTAAGAATAAAATCCAAACTCATAGGAATATTCAATTATTCCCCTTTGAATTGTTTTGGATTCTTACCCTGTTAATTTTCACTGTGGTGGGAAGGTGAAGATGTATCTTTAAAACAGTATGTGGCCAGGATATTGTGTCTCATGAAATCTCTTTGACAGGAAGCCCAGTTAGCACAGATGCTGACTTTGGACTTTGCTGTTCATAACATCCAAGCAGGACTTCAGGAGCAGCAGTCAGGACAGCTGAACACAGGTGGACCCATCACACTCAGGTCAAGGCCTCTAAAACCCTGGAAATTTGGACTTCTCAGAAGAAAAGCATGGGAGACCTCGGCCAGCAGTAGCCATGGATCATCTACAAGCATTAATGGGGTAATATGAACTGTCACTGTCTACTTTATTCTCTGTATTTACTTGCCACATCTGGTGCAGGGACTAGACATGGAAAAGTCTGGAGGGGGTACTTCAAATGTTCCAGGTTGTTAAAAAGGGTTAAGTTGATAATAACTAGGGTTTGTAAAGACAAAATGATTAATAAGAAGAGGAGGGATTGAGAAGGAAGATGTGTGCTAATGTCTTTACAAATAAATTGATGGATGAAGTTATGGTTGTTAAGGTCTTTGAAATGGGTCTTAATGTCTTTACCGACTTTAGGCAGCAGGTTTGTTGGAGAGCCCAGAAAGGTTTACTCCTGAAACAGACAAGTGGGTCTGCACAAGGCTAAACTTCTGAACTTTGGTGTAAAATAGTAGGTTCAAGAAGGGCATATGGGGTAGGCAGTTTGGGAAGGCTATACCTTCCTAGTACCTCTGTTGCCATGAATTTTCCTGGTTTGCTGAGCGTTCATATTAAAGGAGAAATGTGCAGTTTCTCATGCTGGTGAATTGTAAACACAGGACCATGTTTTGTAAATATTGGCAATGTTATGAATTCCTTCTCCAAGAGAAGGGGAGGTTGAATGACAGCCTCCTGGACCAATGTGGTAGGAGAGGTGGGAATACCCTTCTCCAATCCCTGGTCACCTTGCCACAGGTATATAATGGCAGAATAAACTAAGGGGCGTCTTCTGCCCTGCTGCTCTGTTGCACCCAGATCTGTGTCCCCAGTCTGTTTTCTGGTTAGGCCTCCACGGTGATAACTGGTGCCCACGTGGTCAAGCTGCAAGCTAGTGAGGCAAGAAAAAAGAAGAAAAAAAAAAAAAAAGAAGAAAGAAGAAAAAAAATCTGCCTTCTACAGCTGCAAAAAGAAGAAACCCACGATGTTCTCAGAGGAACGACTGATGATGGAACTGCTCCACTCCTTTTTGTTGTCCCGTGACGCTGACCTGAACAGGAAACACGTGAGAGAACTGTTTAGCTGGGGAAAGAAACTTGGAATTTTTTATAGTGCTGAAAAAGCACTCTTAATCGACCCATGGAAAACCCTGGGGAAAAGCCTTGTTTCATCCGTTCTGAACGGAAATATGAGAGCTAGCGCTCTTTTAGGGGCATGGGTGAAAGTTTTTTTTGTTTTTAAAAGAGGCTGGGGAGGACTTAGCAGTTGATTCTGGGTTTTCGACACAGAGCAGAACTTCCCCTGCAAGCTCCGTCGCTTCTGATGAGGATTGCTCTGATGCAGGGTTAGAGCCGATGCAGGAGATCCCAGCCCTCATGTCGGGGGTTGGGTGCGCCCAGCGGGGTTTTTGGAAGGGCTGGGAAGCTTTTTTCGGTCCGCTCCCAGCCCGGTTGGGCAGGCGGGGAGCTGGGGTGCCGAGGGGGCGGAGCGCTCGGCATCGGGTCCCACGCTGAGCGCGGGGGATTGCCCGCGCCTCCCCGGGCCGCCGTGTCGCCGGCGCCGCGCCCCGCCCCTCGCGATCCCGGCCGCGGGCCAGGTCCCCTCCACCGCCCGCGGGGGCTGCTGGGCCCCCCCCGCTGCTCGCAGTGGAGCCGCTGCCGCCTGGCCCCGCCCTGCCCCCCGCCGTGCCGTGCGCGCCATGCGCGCTGCCCCCGGCGATGCCTGTGCCGCCGCCCGCCGGCGCCGCGGTCTCCTCCGGGGCGCCCCCCCCGCCTCCCTCCCGCGCGACCCGTGGAGGGCGGGCCGCCGGCTTGACTGAGTCCCGCCCGGTCCCAGCCCCCCGCCGGCTGCTACGAGCGGGTCTTGTCCCGCCGCGCCCCACGCCGGGCAGCTGCCCCGCACTGCCGCCCGGTGCGGCCGCACGCCCCCTCCGTTCAGAGGGGGAGGGGCCGAGCGCTGACGCCGCAGAGCTGCCGCCGGCTCTGGCCCCGGCCACCGACCCATCGGCTGGCCAAGCAGGAGCTGAAAGCTGTGGCCGATTGGCCACGCCCCCCTGCCCAGCGCGACAATCACCCCCCCGCTCAGAGAGGAGTCTGAGTGAGTCACTGTCCCCCGCCCACCCCCCCTTCGGGGCCGGGTCGGCTGTGGGGGATAATTACGGGGCAAAAGCGTTTTCTGATGTGCACGCTTTTCCTGTTATGAAATTGGATGAGGTTTTTAGTCCTGCATCCCAGCCAAATCAGGCTGCTAAGCTAACAGAGCTGCTGCCTGCAGATGCAGCTTTGCCCGAGCCAGTTCAGGGACCTGTGGGTTTGGTTCCACAGCATCATAGCCATGATGACCCATCATGGGTAGTCCCGTTTCCCTTATTAAGGGACGTGGCAAAAATAATACAAGCTTCACTGAGGCAATTCAATGGATAAGTGCAGAATTTGAGAATCTCATATTTCCTTATGAAATAAGAGGTTTTGCATCAGTGATGTTTGAACCTCAACGGGTTTTTACCTTTGAGAGAAGTTGGAAATTCCTAGCTGGACAAATGGCTGTCAGAAATAGCCACCTGCCTTGAGACGATCCCTTGTTTGGGGTCAGAGCTGACCTACTTATGGGGAGGAGTCAATATGCTTGCCCTGCCTCGAGACGATCCCTTGTTTGGGGTCAGAGCTGACCTACTTATGGGGAGGAGTCAATATGCTTGCCCTGATGTGCAGACTGGTCTTTCTCGCACGGTCTTAGATTCGTGCAGATACATAGGGATATCTGCATTGATAAAAACCATGTTATCCTTTTCCCCAAAGCAAGACTTCTCAGATATAGCACAGAAGCCAGGTGAACCTTTTCATCGACTTATAGTGCGTCTGATGAATTTTATAGAGGTGAGAGTCGAGGATAGCACCTTAAGAATGATATTTCTGGAGCAATTAGCATGGAGCCATGCTAATTCTGCTTGCCAGAGGCTCCTGGAAACCATTCCAGAGACCTCTAATGTCCTGGAAATGATCCAGACCTGTGCAGTTCTGAACACCTGTGAGTCTATGGTGATTACCCCAATGGCTGCTTCACAGCCGGCTGATATGGGGCAGAATAATGGACATGAGACACAGGCAAATATTCAGGCTAGTGGGGAACAGGAAAAGGAGGCACAGAAAGTGACCCCCTTGTTTTTCTGCGCACAATGTGGGGGTCCAGACCATACTGCAGTAACTTGCAAAGCAGTGGGTCATGCTGAGCCCTTGCCAAGCCTGAAAAGTCAGAGGCGAAGAAGAAAAAGCCGAAGACATCAGGGGGACGAAACAGTTTCCCAAGCTCTAGAACAAGAGCAAAATTCTCTGGCTGGTTTACAGCCATCATCTCAAGTGTAGGAAGTGTTGATGTTGCCACATAGCTATGGTCAGTTTTCTTTGGACCTTGCAGTGGGTTTCTACGTCCACATCCTATATATCATGCATTCTTTGAGAAAAAGTCAATTGCTCAATTTGTGTTTTCTGAGTTCTCTATCCTCAGGTTCTGCGATCCATGCTAAGAAGGCAGCCGCTGAAAGTCTGCTGAGCTGCCTCAGGTGCATTGGACTGATCCTGTTTGATCCTGAAAACCTTGTGCACCCTGTGCCACCCTAGTGCCACCCATCACAGAAGCCTCTTCAAGATCCAATTAACATGGACACAGACTGGCATCCTCTCTTTTCCTATATGGCCTCCATAGAGACTTTGGATCCTGTGGAGCTGCTGGACACGGACAGACTGGAGCAGTGTGATGCTGTTTGAGCCAGTGGACTGTTAATCATGGACTCAGAGGAATTGTTTGCTACGGTTCAGTTTTATGTATGGTAGCCATTGTGACCTCTGTGGGGAAAGTGCATGTTGTTTGGGGTTGTGGTTTTGGGACAGAACTTTTGGGGTTCAGAATTTTGAACTGAGTGGTTAAATTCTTCTTGGAATGCTCCTGCCTTTTGCACCGTATATTCCCTTGTATCTTATAAAAATTTAAAAATATGTGGGTGTTGGTTAAATTATGTTAGACTATGCTCGAGATATTTTGAGCAGGTTATTGCAAGGGGTTCAGGGTGAAACCCTGGGTAGCAAAGGCAGAATCAGACCAACATGTAGCCCTCACATCGTTACCTAAATGAAGGTCGGTGAACTTTACACAGGTTTTTTTTTCTTTTTTCCTGTCATAGAATTGTTCATTTTTCTTTTTTTTGTTTTCTTTTTTGTATACTTAAAAGGGTGAGATGTTGCCATGAATTTTCCTGGTTTGCTGAGCGTTCATATTAAAGGAGAAATGTGCAGTTTCTCACGCTGGTGAATTGTAAACACAGGACCATGTTTTGTAAATATTGGCAATGTTATGAATTCCTTCTCCAAGAGAAGGGGAGGTTGAATGACAGCCTCCTGGACCAATGTGGTAGGAGAGGTGGGAATACCCTTCTCCAATCCCTGGTCACCTTGCTACAGGTATATAATGGCAGAATAAACTAAGGGGTGTCTTCTGCCCTGCTGCTCTGTTGCACCCAGATCTGTGTCCCCAGTCTGTTTTCTGGTTAGGTCTCCACGGTGATATACCTCAGCCAATGGTGAAAGGAAGAGGGCCCAGCCCATGCTGCCAGTTGCACCTGGCTTTGGACAGAAACCCCTTTTAAGTCCTGAACAGCAAGCAGACAAACCCAAATCCTCCACCCTTGCTCCATAATGACCTGGGGAGGGGTCGGGGTGTGGGAACAATGCTTCCCTGTTTTTCTCTATCCTGGAAGCTAGGAATAAAAAAGACTTGCAGCTGGTCCTGTATCGCTGATGCCGGAACTTCTATGCTAGATCTGGTTTTCTGCACGGGCTATACTACATGTTACACCTCCTCCTGAGCCAAGCTACAGGCAGGGTGTTTCTGAGTTTTTCAGTTCAGTGGCTTAGATATCTTTCTTCGGCGCAGGCAGAAGGCAAGGATTGAGAAAGGGAGATCTGCTGTCTTATATCCAAGGAGTTTATAAAATTGGCTTGGGGAGAGATTGGCTTAGAATCTTCAGGAAAAGAGTTGAGGTTTTACTTGACTGGCAGCTCTGGGGTAATAAGCAGCTGTTAGGACAAAACCTCAGACTGATGATTTATTAAAATATGAATATCGATCTAATATTGATATCTAACTGTGACAGACAAAAACTCTCTAACAGTTAAAGTTAGAAAATGTATGTTTATTGTGACACTGGGCAGCACTTGGGATATCTCCCTAATGCGCACTGCAAAAATCACAGGTAATTACAAAGCTTTTTATTTACAAAAATGTTGAATACACAAAATACAAATGCAAATTCATACCCCTGTCACTTCCTCTTCTCCGCTTCATATGCTAATTGACACAAAGGCTATCAAGTATGCGTAGTTTGTTCCCTGAAATGGGTCGGTGGTCCTTTTGTGAGGAGTGGTCACCAAAAGGAGGAAGTAAAACGAGTCTTCCTTGTTCTGAACTTTCAACCTTTTCAATGCAGATGTGATTGATGAATCCTTGGTAGAACTTCTTGTTTCCTGTTTTCTAGGACTATTTCAATGGGTTTCTGGAAACCAGAGGTTTGCATTTGTCCTGTGTTCCTGGGGTCTATTGATTAGTTTCTTTGTTTTTCATAATACACAAAGTTGACAAGCAATGAGTTACTAGATCCGGGGTAGCTTATCTTAAATCTGGTTTCTTTTAACCATCCTCTAACTTTTAACTGATTTCAGCAAACCTTATCTGCCGAGGCCATTTCTACAGGTTAAGAGGTCTTAAAGGTCCAAGAACATTTTAAGGTCTTATACGAAGTTGTTTATTACATGAAAGCATATATCTGAAGGTGTGAGAGTCCTAAATGAGCGGTTTTACAATCTTACAATCAGTTATGAGTATAAAGTCTTAGAAAATGAAATACCAGAATAAACAGTATTCTTAACATGGAATTTATCATAACATTCCAACCATAGGATAAAACAACCTCCAATTCTAGATCCCAAGCAGGGTTCCTGGCCCCAGGGATTGTAATAACAGGAAGGGGTCCCAAGATCACGAAGCTCAAGCAGGGTTCCCGGCCACAGGGTCGTGATGGCAGGAAGGGGGTCCCGAGATCCCAAATCCCAAGCAGGGCTCCTGGCCGTGGGGTCGCAGTGGCAGAAAAGGGTCCCGGGATCCCAAATTCCAAACAAGGTTCCTGGCCGCTGCGGGATCGCAGAGACAAGAAGGGGTCCTGGGGTCCCAAATCTCAAGCAAGGTCCCCGGCAGCCCCGAACAGAGTTCCGGGGCAAGCGCTGCAAGGGGGAAAGGGAAAAGGAACCCCAGGGCCCTGATCCCAAGCGACAAAGACTACTATAGATAGTAACTTTAGAATCCCATTTTGTCTCCCTGGCAGGGCTCGTTCCTCAGGCTGCAGAAGGTGGAGGTTGGATCGATAGATCAGATTGATCAATCGATACTTCCACTTCCAACCCAGAGGCTTTTTATCCATATGTTACAAATGCATATTCATACTTTTATCTACACACTAATCTAAGTGCAATTTTCTAAGTTCGTAAAACTACAAAAAGCAGTATCAAAAACTTACGGATACAGCATATCTATTAGTGCAAAAACTCTACCTTGCTAACGTAAAAGTTCTATCTTATTGTGTGTAAAAATTCTATCTTAACACACGTGAGAAACTTTATCTTATTTGCGCAAAATTCATGCCAAAAATTATAAGCAGTACTCTATTTTTGTTATGTCTAAACTCTATCACTAGGCCTGAAGCTCTGTACTTCTACACTAACAATTAAGCACTTAGGATATGTAAAGCTTAAAGCTGAAGCTTAAAATTCTACTTTATGTGTGTGTGGCTTTATATATTCTAATGTTTCTAAAGGTTTTAATTCAATACCTGAACTTCTCACTCTCTGTAGAAGATCCATGGAAACATGGACTCCAACACTTATCTATTAATTTCAGCTAAATCAGCAACATCTATTGTTAACTATAACCTTAGCTTTTCTAAAATCTTCAAAATTAGTGTCTCACTGAGACCAAAAATAGGGTACAAAACTGTTTAGCAACTCTGAAACTTGAACAAACTGTAACTTGAACAGACTGCAACAGTCCTGTATTAGACTGCAGATTTTGAAGATAAAGCAGAAAACTTCCCAGTCTTTCCTTATCACACAGCCTCCCGCTGTTATCTGCCTTAACCATATTTTTCCACACTCCCCTTTGGCCAAGCCTTTCCCAAACCAACACTATATTGCCCCCTCTGGGCATAGGTTGTTGAAACCCTTTCTCAGTGCCTCTTATTGCCCCCTCTGGGCATCCATGTTCCCCATATTGCCCACTGTGGATGTCCATGTCCTTGTAACTACCTCTGGGAGAATGTGCAAACCATCTCAACATTCTCCTAAATGACCCTTTGGAGGTATTTTGGGATTGTCATGCATATAGTGGAGACCCTTTTTTTGACTTTCCTTTTGGCACCCTGGGCATCCTGCCATGTTTTGCTCCCCGAAGTTGTATTCATCAGTGAGATTTGCCAAGACCCTTCCCCACTTTCCCTCACTGCCCGCTCTGGGCATCTATGTCCAGTGGTCCTTTCTTATGAACCCCTTCACGGACCCCCCTGGTCCACCTCTCATCTGTCTCCTAGACAGTCTCAGGTACCAAATCAATTGCCCAGTGCTGGCCACAGATGAAGGGAGCTGGTCACTGATTCTGGGTGAGGCACGCGTCCAGCTCCTCTTGACGCACGCCAGACCTAGACGGTAGAAGGCTGAAAAAAAGGGACTCTGTTTTTGGGGTTGGAGACGGAGGAAAAACACAGGTCCAATCAATATGATGAATAACATACGTTCTCCTCTTTATTCTCCAAATGGCTGGTTTTATACAGTGAAGAATAGTTTACAGTTGCAGGTGCATTTCTGTTGGCATTCAGCGTGAACAAGTATGTACACTATTTCAGTTTAAGGCAGCAACCATGTCTTCATTCTATTCGCCCCATGCAGTCTGTGCCCACACCTTAACCCAATTTCTAACTGCGCCACAAAGCTTATCTACTTCTACGCAGGCCAAAATCTGAGGCCTAGCAGGCCCAAAATTGAGGCCCAGTTTGGGATAGCTCAAATCTCATTCAACAGCACATTGTGCCCATGATCTCTAAGAAATTCGGTTACAAAAGGTTACCAGACCAAGTCCCCAAATGTCAGGAAAATCCACAAACACCAGAGGTTTATGTCCAAAAAGAAGACAGAGGAGTCCTTCAACTTTATTCAAATAAAGGGAGAAAGTTCACCAAGTGTCCTGCTTTAGACCAAATTTTGGAGGAAACCTCCAAAGTCCCTTCTAGAAAACAGATTTCAGTGGCCCCTCCCCCTACTGGTTCAGGAGAAAATCTCCTTCTAGAAAAGTGAAAAAATCCAGTTTATTTAACAAGCAAAGTACTCACAAGCATGGAAAAATGAGTAATATTAAACAATGGAACTTCTCGCTGTTCTGAAGAGATGGAAAATTCAGAAAGAGTCCTTCTTTGGGTGTGGCTCAGTGTCTCAGTCTCTCCAGGGCTCGAGTCAAGTGTGCCAGGCCTGGCATGCGGCTGGGGGGGGGGGGCTGGGCAATTCTCCTGATGTCCTGGACTGGAGAGAAGCTTAACAGTCTCAGAAAAAGAAGGCACAGTCCAGGAAAAACCTTTTTTGCCCTAGCTCAAGAGGAAAACCATCGAAAAAAAGCAAAGAAAATTCCCTGTCTCTCTCTCTCTCTCTGCAAAAGCCGAGGACTTGGAGAGCACTGCTGCCAGTTCGGAGAGAACTGAACTCTTATCTCTATGTTTTGAATACAGCGTAAAAAAATTCCACCACTCTCCCTTCTCTCTCTCTCTCTCTCTCTGGGCCTAGCTTAAAGCTACAAGACCCATTTCTGAGAAAAAAGACAGATGATGAGGATACTTGCATCATAAAGTCACCCCAGGACATGGGGGCACACACCCACAGACTTTTCTCTCTCGGGGTTTCAGAGGGCGCAGCCTCCCTTTTATCCTAAACTCCAGGCTGTATATTGGTCCCCTCCTTTCCCCATTGGCTGAGGTACTAGGAAGGTACTGCCTTCCCAAACCACCTACCCCATATGCCCTCTTGAACCTGTCATTTTAGCCCAAAGTTCAGAAGTTTAGGCTTGTGCAGACCTTTGTCTGTCTCAGGAGACAAACTGTCTGGGCTCTGCAACAAACCTGATGCCCAAAGTCTGTAGAGACATTGTGAGAAACACATATTATAGCTTTGGCTTTCGCAAATATTAAAGTGGATGCTACGTGCTGTACATTATAATATAATGTTAACTTTTGCATAAGTAGCTATAGTTGTGAAATAATACCTAATGCTTTTATTTTTGTAGCTAACTGGCAATAATTAACTCAGACACATTTGTGAAGTAGCTGATGTTGATTTAGAGTATTTGTGGTTAACTTGCAATGACTGAAATAGCTAAACCGTCTGCATGGTCACATACATTTGAGGAACACATGTGATGAGGACCTCTGCTACTGACACTTCAACAGCTGTCACCTGCTGAAACCACAGAACAGGGAGCTGTTGTGGGGAGGTGACACATGACCCTCAAAACAACATCCAAAATACTGCACATGCTCTAAGAAGGCAGATCAGAGGAGAGGCCATGCTAAAAAGTTTCTGGAACATGTAAATGAGTTCAAAGAAATGTTTGAACGTGTATAATTGTTCATGAATATGTATTTGACTGATGCAATAGAAAGGGTATATAAGAGGAGTTGCTATGGTTAGCCAGTGTGCCTCTGGCTACAGCTACGCACCCAGCACTGTTACTTTTGTTTTATTGATTTTGTCCCCTATTGTCCTTTATTAAATTTTTAACAATTCAACTGAGGAGTGGCATCCATTTCTCACAGACATTAAAACCCATTTCAAAGATGTTAACACCCATACCTTCACCCATCAAATTATTTGCAAAGACATTAGCACACATTTTTCCTATCTAGCATTTGGTATCTGCTGCTCTTCAACCTTCAGCAACCCCACAGCAGAAGGGCCCACTGAGAGACTGGGCAAGGTAGGCAGCTACTTAATTTCCCCCATTTCCAGGGGAGCTATACTGAAAGCCAACTGGTGCCCTTTTGTATCCTTGAAATACCCTCTCCTGAGATAATCTGTGCCAAGGATGCACAGAGCCTCTGGGCCAGTCACAGTGGGGTGCTTTTGCCACTCATTCTGAGTCAGGCTAAGATTAGCCTCCAGCACAGTCAACTGTAAGGATCCCCTTGTCACTCCAGAAATACAGATAGATTCTGCCCCTGCATAGCTTGATGACATTAGGGTACACTGTGCTCCAGTGTCTGCTAAAGCCTTGTACTCCTGTGAGGTTGCTGTGCCAGCCCATCGGATCCACATAGTCCAGTAAACCTGGTTATCCCTCTCTTTCACCTGGCTGGAGGCAGGGCCACTGTGATACTGATCACTACATTCCTCACTTACTTCTTGTAGAAATGGACTAGAATTTCTTTCCATGGAGCCAGTAGTGTGGGCCTGACATTGGTCTGAACTTAAGCTTCAGGCTATGCCAGTGTCTGTGTGAAAGGCAGACAAGCAACTTTTTCATGTTAGCCTGAGAAATCTAAAGGAGGAATTCAAACAAACCTTGGGAAGTGAGAAACCATCTGCAGGTGGTGTTTTTCCAACATGTTTACTGGAAAGGAATGTTTACTAAAGGGTGTAGATGCTGAATAACCAATCATGTTCTTTGTACCGAACTACTCTATAAAAGTAGAATTTAGAAGAATAAAGTTTGCTCTCATCTTTACCATCATGGAGAGTCATGTTTTTTCTGTGCCGTCCGAAAACCATAACAAGTAGTATAACTGACTCTTCCATTCTGCCTGGGAAGCTGTTCACTGGAGACTGGACCAGAAACTTTCCTGGAAGACCCTCCATTTATGACTTTTTCCCTGCAATTTCTGCACCTGTGTCTCTAGGATCAAGGCAGATTTTTGTTGGAGGTTAGGATTTCTCCTTTTATTCCCTTTGTCTCAGGAAATTTTCTCATTGGTTGTCTAAGAGATGAGAACGTCCTGTACCTAAGAGACAAAAGAAGTGGCCAAGGTGGGGGAAAGGATGCAGCTGCACTCTCATAGCTGAGGGGCTTTCTCTTAAAAGGGCAGGGATACCATGAGGTTTTTGCTGGGGGATGAGGGGCTGGACTCAGCTCCTCGCTCGCTCTCTCACTCTCAGATCAGAGGGGAATGGTCAAGTTGTTACTGCTGCAGGGCTAATTTGCTGCCCCCCTGGAGTCCAGCCCCTGTACTTTCTTCCTTACTGTGAGCCTTTGCTTGTCAGGACAGCCATTGAACTAGGACTATATTACAACCTGATTGCACTGGAAAGGACCCTCACCATTCACTCGGGTGCCTCAGGGGAAAACCTGGGAGCCCGAACCCCTCCTCCTTCCTGGAGGACGCACCTGCTTGCAGAAACCCTGCTGCTGCTCAGCCTCTGTTTTTTGCCACTGCCTCGGGCTTTTTTGCTACACTATAACCCAACACCCCATGCCTGCGGGGACACCGCATGGCTTCTGCTATGGCTGCAGAGTTTCTGTTACATTGTGTTTGTCACCCCGGGTATGCCCACCACTGCTGTTCCAACTGCTGCTCCAAGGTTCCTGCTACAGCCCATTTCACTATCCAGAGGGGCACTGAGACCAGTTGCCCCTGTGGGTTTGTAATGGAAGCCCCTTTTCTATCTCTCCTGCCAGCTTTCCTGCCATTAGTGTTGTGGCTGAGGTCTCTCCACAGCAGTCCCTACAGCCACAGGGGAATCATGACACCCACCCTGCCCTGCTGGGAGCCAACAGTGCCCCTGCCAGCTGTGACCATAACTAGACCAAAGGGGAAAGTGCTTGATAGCCAAGAGGCAGATGTTATCAGGTTTCTGGGTTTTTTTGTTCGCTGTTGCTGCCATTGTTGTTGTTTGTTTGCCTTGTTATACATATACATACTAGTAAATAACTGTTATTCCTTTTCCCATATCATTGCCTGAAAGCCCTGTAATTTCAAAGTTATTATAAGAGGGAGGGGAAAGGGTCAAATTTTCCATTCCAAGGGAGGTTCCTGCCTTCTCTGGCAGACACCTGTCTTTCAAACCAAGACAGTTTTCCATCCCACTTCCTCATGTCATCTCCATGGTCCTGCAGGTAAAACCACAGGGTACCCTGTGGTGTGTACCTTCTATATATTCTCTCTTGAGCAAAAGGACACCTGCTGTCAATTGCTGAGATACAGGTGTTACTGAAATCAACCTGATAGAAACTTTCTTAGCCAGTGGAAGAGTGTTTTCTACAGTGTTTGGCTTGTATTTCTTTGTTCTATAATGTTTATTATTTTTGTCATTATTAAAACCTTTTATTTTACAAAGCATGTCCAGAGAAGTTGTCTCACTATTATAAAGCCATTTCTCTGCAAGGGTGGACCCTTGCAGGTATTGGGAACCCTAATAGGAAGGTTTTACTGTATTAATCTAGTTTCTTTTATTATTAACAAGGTTTAGAAATGGTGATGTGATGAATGGGTCTATTTTTGGGGGTTGTAGTATAGTGTTTAAAGTAAAGACTGTTTATAACATCTAAACCAGCTAAACCAGGAGGATGGAGAGGGTCCTCCTGCATTCCTGAATTATCCAGATGAAGATAGCGGTGAACCAAAGCTCCAAGAAGGAATTTATTGAACCTATGCTATCAGATGGAATGGACCCACTTGCAGATGGGTCTACAAGATAAAATGTTTGGGGGGGGGGGGAGATAAAACTGAACAGAGAAAATTCAAACTCAAGAGGAATGTTTGAATCATGCATTAGGGTCTATTGAATATGTAACAGACTGATCCTTTAAAACCAGTGTTCTGAAGGGGTAGGGTGTGCTCTTGGCTGAATGCCAAGTCACCCGGCCAAGATTCCTTTGCTTTCTGTTTCCTAATTGTTTTTTCTTTTTATTTTTATTAAACTTATAAATTTTACTAAGAAAGTGAACCTCATTTTTCACAGTAACTTCAATTTTAATCAATGGTCGCAAAGGGAAAAGGTCAAGAGAGGGTGTGAGGTGGCAATAAAATTCTCATCACTATCACCGCAAACATCCCAGTCCGAAGTTTAATAATCCTCATATCAGGTTAATTTGTGAATTTGACTAGCCATTTCCAGAGAGGGTGATAGGCTTATTAAAATATCCAATTTTTCTTGCACCTATTTTTTGCGTTTTTCTGCTGAGCCACTTGAGTTTTTTAAATTCTGGTTTCTGCTATAAAGGATTTTAAGCAGATTTCCAGTTTTTCTTTAATTCCTTTTTCAAAAGCCAGTAATGCTTTTGAAACAATGAAAATATTATTTCCAGGTCAAATCACTTTTCCAGCTTTTAATTTCTGTTAAACAGTGCTCAAAATGCTCTATGATCTTACGTCTCCAAGACTTTTAAACATAGTTTTTCACAGATTAGAAAGGTGCACACTTAAATTTCTGTAGCAGTTTAACTCGAGCCCATTTGTCCAAGAACTTAGGACTTGGACTTATTTAATACTTTTGTAAATAGTCAGTGATATCACTCGTCATCCTGATGACTAGGTCAATTTGTCACAAATGAGTTTTTAGGTTGCTTAAAGAATCACCGGCAAAGGTATTGTCAAGAACAGGTTTAACATAAAAGTGAAAGCACAACAAAGTTCGTTGCCAAGGTTTACTCTACCACTTACTAGATGGCTAAAACACACAGAGAAAAAGCAACTTAAAATCTAAAATCAGAATCACAGAATATTCTGAGTTGAAAGGGGTCCATAAGGATTGAGTCCAACTCTCAAGTGAATGGCTTATATTGGGATTGAACCCACAATCTTGGTGTTATTAGCATCATGTTCTAACCAACTGAGATAATCAATCTAAAACTAAAAGCAACCCAAAAATTATCTGTTATGGCTGGAAGGGGAGGAGGGCAAGGATGTGTTGGAGGTTTCGATTTTTTTCTTTTTTTTTTTCAGTTCTCTCAGGGAATTTTCTCACATCTGTTGCTGACAGACAAAAACAACTGATACTTCAGAGAGACAAAAGAAGTGGCCAAGGTGGGGGGAAGGGGTGCAGCTGGCTGCAGCCTCTTAGCCAGAGGGTTTTTCTCTTGAGAAGGGCAGAGATACCATGAGATTGTGGCTGGGGGGTGAGGGGCTGGGCTCACTATCTGGCTTTCAGGATCAGAGGAGGACAGTTGAGCTGTTGCTACCATGGGAGGGTTCGCTGCTGCCACAGAGCAGCCTGTTGCTGCTTCTCCTACCTTGGGTAAGCTTTTGCTTGTAAGAGCAGCTGTTAAACTGAGAACTTATTAACACTTGACTTCACTGGAAAAGGACCCTCACCATCTACTCAGATGCCTCAGGGGAAAACCCGGGATCCTAAGTGCCTCCCCCTCCAAGGGAGCCTCTCCTAGCTGTGTTTGGGAGCTCAGCTGCCACTGCTCAGCCCCACTGTTTCTTTTTTCTTCTGCTATTACTCCAGGTTTTTTGCTACACTGTAACCCAGCACCCCCTGCCTGCCAGGACACCCTGCAGCTCCTGCTACAGCTGCAGTGTTTCTGCTATGCTTTGTTTGCCACTCCGGGGTCTGCTCACCTCTGCTGTTCCAGCATACTGCTTCCAAGGTTTCTGCAATGGCTCATTTCGCTATCTGGAGGGGCACTGGGACTGACTGCCCCCCATGAGTTTGTGAAGGAAACCCCTTTTCTATCTCTTGCTGGCTGCATCTGCCATTAACCATGTGAGAGAGACAGCTGAGCTCACGCCATAGTGTCCCTTGCAGCTGCTGGGAATCATCACACCTACCATGCCTGGCCAGGAGCCAACAACACCCCGCAAGCTGTGACCATAACTATACCAAAGGGGAAATGTGCTCAACAGCCAAGACAAGGCTGTTACTGGGTTTCTGGTTTTGTTTCTTATTGCTGCCATTGTTGTTTGCTTGCCTTGTTATACATATATATATACTAGTAAAGAACTGTTATTCCTTCTCCCATATCTTTGCCTGAAAGCCCTGTAATTTCAAAATTATAATAATTTGGAGGGAAGAGGGTCGTATTTTTTCCATTCCAAGGGAGGTTCTCGCCTTCCTTGGCAGACACCTGTCTTTAAAACCAAGACAGGATAGGAAAGGGTAGGTGTGGTGGTTTTGTTGGTGGAGGGTTAAAAAATATAATTTCTAGATTGAGCAATGTGTAGGGGGAGGAAAGTAGAGAACGTACAACTGGAACTTGATGCAGCTAGCTGGGAACAAGCGTCAGCTTCGGTAAACAGCTCCATGCTATTGTTTTAACCAAATCAAGTGTGGATCAGGGTAGAAGCGTAGGTATGATTTAAGATAGTAACTAAGGACTAGGATAATCAGTATCTAGGGGTGGGGGTTAGTTAACATGCGTATAATTTAAACTATAAAAATCACGAATCGACTCTGTATGCTTCGGACATCAGATTTGGGTGTATTATCACCCCGGTGTCCCGCGCGCTGGAATAAAGAACCGCATATGATCGCCTCTGTGTGGTTATATGTTTTCCTACGCTAACATTTTTGGCGACCCAGATGGGACCTTGTGGGCGCAGCCAGGACCCCGCGACCCGATCACGCTCCAGCCGGCACCGGGTGATTTCTCGGGGAGCCCATCGGTGCCTCGACCCTCGCCGCTCACAACGACCCCTGGTGAGAGGTAAGGTTCTTTATTCTCTGGTCTGGGGGCCTGCCATTAAGACGCAGCGAAAGCTACGCTTGGTTGAGCAAAAGGAATTCCTGGTGGTATTGCCTAGGCAGCCGTCCGTCAGACATCGCGAAAGCTTTGCAGGTTCGGCATCTGTGGTTTTATGTATCTGTAATATAGAGAAACTAAAAGGGTTAAAAGAGGTTTTGGGCAGCAATAATGCCTCTATACCAAGTTCTTCTCCGTTGGGTTGTTTGTTGGCACATTAGAAAGAGGGGAACTTCGGTCAGGAATTACGAAAAGATAAGTTGATTGAATATTGTAATGTTCACTGGCCAAAATACGCTTTGCCTGAAAATCAGAGGTGGCCGAAAAACGGGTCTTTTGATGTGAAGATTATTATGCAACTTAGATCGCTTTGTACACAAGATGGAAGGGTAGAACAATTACCATATATTGACTTATTTCTGTGCTTGCTTGAGAAACCGGTTTTGTGGCTTGACAAAATGAAAGCAATGAAGCTTGAGAATAATAAGTGTCTGGCTTGCATCCAAAATAAGCATTGTATGGAACATGCAGTTTTAAGTGAAATTTTAAGGGGAAAAAGAGATGAACTGGAATCGGAATTATTGGTATCTCCCATGGCTCCCGGAACCACCACGGCCCCCTCAACACCAAGTTCTACCCCGCTCACCCTGACCCCACCTGATTCTCTTACACCCCCCTCGCTCGCGCCAGCACAATATGTTTCACCCCCACCTTTGTCTGCTGAAGGTAATTATCCTCCTCTGCCTGTGCCAGCCGCTCCTCCGCTTGCCCCTCCTCCGCCTGCCCAAGTGCCTGCCCCTCCTCCGCTGGCTCAGAGAACCCCCCCTTCTCCACATACACCTGCTCAAAGCTATCCTGCTCCCCCGCCCACACCCGCTGAAAGATTTATCCCCCCTCTAACACCAGCTCAAGGGTACCCTCCGCTCCCACCTACACCTCCTTCACCAGCTTCTGGCCCGTCTGCCCCCCTGTATCCTCCCCTCCCCGATTCACCTGTCCAGGATGTGATTGTGAGGCAGAAGCAAAGGGGGAATGTGAAGAAGACAGATAGAATAGAAAGTAGTGACAGTGAAGCAGATGAACTAGACGCCCCAGTAGCTCACCGAACACGAAGAAAACTGGCCCTGGAGTGGCCTCAGGCAGGAAAGGGTATATTAAAATCAGGCAAACAAAAGAGAACGATTATTGCACCACTAAGGCAAGAGGTGGAAACTAATGGACCCGTCTTTGTAAAGGTATCCTTTTCACCTGCTGATTTAGTTATATGGAAACAATCAGCCGGAACGTATAGAGAAAACCCAGATAAGGTAGCTCGCGTGGTTAAGATGATAATGAAAACTCAGAACCCTGATTGGGAAGATATTCATGTCATATTAGACACTCTGATGGATGAGACAGAGAGAGATATGGTTCTTCGAGCAGCAAGAGAAAGAGCTAGAGAAGACATACGAAATGGTTTGGTGACAGAGACACTGGATTATAATTTTCCCACTGCAGACCCAGAGTGGGATGCTAATGACCCCTCTGGAGTAGATATGTTAAGGCTAAGGAAATATCAGGAGTGGATTTCAGTTAGTGTTCAACAGGCAATACCTAAGAGTATGAACTGGTCTAAGTTGTATGAAATTCGACAGGAAAAGAAAGAATCTCCCACTGCCTTTCTAGAAAGACTTAAGGAAGCAGCTAGAAGATATACTGATCTTCAAGTAGACAGTGAGCAAAGAAGGACTCAGCTTGCCTTTATTTTTCTGGGTCAGGCACAGGAAGATATTAGGAAAAAGCTACAGAAACTGGAAGGTGAAGAGTTAAGAAACTTAGATAAACTCCTAGAGGTTGCCTGGAAAGTTTATAATAACAGGGACAGAGAAATTGTCAAGAAACAGGAGCAAAGCCTTTTGGCAGTCTTACAGAGACAGGGGCGGGGACGTGGTAGAGGTGGTCGTGGCGTTAATAGAGGTGGCTTTGGCAGAGGTTCTGGTCATGGTAGATTAGGTCTGAATCAGTGTGCATATTGTCGGATAGAGGGACACTGGAAAAGGGAGTGTCCAAACCGGTTTAGCCAGAATGGTCAGCCTCAGTTAGACAGTATGTTTAATCAAAGTAGTGAGCATCAGCTGGATGGTGTAGCCAGGGTCATGGTTTTACATGAGAGGGAGCCAGGATCAAGAGAGCCCATGGTGACTTTGCATTTAGAAGGAAAAGACATAGATTTTCTCATTGACACGGGGGCCACACATTCTGTACTAAATTATCTTGAGGGGCAAATCGGGAACAAGTCAGCAGCAGTCATTGGAGCCACAGGGAAGGAGGAGGTACAGCCATTCTTGCAACCCCTAGAATTGAGCTTTGAAGATAAGATCTTGACCCATGAATTCTTATACATGCCAGACTGCCCAACTCCGCTCTTAGGGCCCGATCTACTGGCAGCACTGGAGGCAGTAATTACTTTTGAGAATGGTGAACTCGTAATGAAAATTCCGGAGTCTAAGACAGGAAATATTTTAATGATAAAAGAAAAACCAATTTCTAATATTCCTAAAGAAGTAGAAGATGCAGTAATTCCCTCTGTCTGGGAAACAGATGTACCTAGAAAATCTAAATTGGCACAACCGGTACATGTAGAGTTAAAAGAAAGAGCAAAGGTTGTACGAATTAAACAATACCCTATAAAACCAGAAGCACGACAGGGAATAGCAAAGACCAATGATAAATTTTTAAAATATCGAATTCTAGAGGAATGTAAATCGGAATACAACACCCCAATTTTCCCAGTAAAAAACCCAATGGTGAGTATAGACTTGTACAAGATTTAAGAAGTATAAATGAAATAACAAAAGACATTCATCCAGTGGTTGCCAATCCCTATACATTGTTAGCATCCGTAAAAGAGATATATAAATGGTTTACTGTAATTGACTTAAAAGATGCTTTCTTCTGTATACCCCTTGACCAAGAAAGTAGGAAACTATTTGCCTTTGAGTGGGAACATCCAGAAAGTAGAAGAAAAACTCAGCTCACCTGGACTCGATTACCGATGGGGTACAAGGGGTCCCCCACTCTCTTTGGAAGTCAACTGGCAAAAGAACTAGAAATCTGGACCAGAGAAGGGCAAGTACCAAGAGACCAATATTTATTACTCCAGTATGTAGATGACATTTTGATTGCAACAGAGGAAGAAATGACCTGCATAAAAGTAACCATTGAGATCTTAAATTCATTAGGAATGGGAGGGTATAAGGTATCCAGAGAAAAAGCACAAATTGCTTAACAGACTGTGATTTACCTGGAATGTGAGATCTCACAAGGGCAGAGAAAACTGGGTACTAATCGTATTCAAGCTATCTGTGCTATTCCAGAACCCCAGAATCTACACAAGCTGCGGATCTTCCTTGGAATGACAGGGTAGTGTCGCCTGTAGATCATAGACTATGGACTGATCGCAAAACCCTTGTATGAGGCTCAGAAGACGCAGCCGTTCACCTGGGGCAAACCACAGAAAGAGGCCTTCCAGAAGTTAAAGGAAGCACTGACAACTGCTCCTGCTTTAGGGTTACCTGATCTGTCTAAAGACTTTCAGCTGTACGTGCATGAAAGGCAGCGACTGGCACTGGGAGTCCTGACCCAACGACTGGGAAGCTGGAAAAAGCCGGTGGGTTACTTTTCCAAACAACTCGACAACGTAAGTGCCGGATGGCCTTCATGTCTGCGGGCAGTGGCAGCTACCGTGCTGCTGATAGAAGAAGCCAGGAAGCTCACAATGGGAAGACACATAGATGTCTATGTGCCACACATGGTAACTACAGTCCTAGAACAAAAGGGGGGCCATTGGCTCTCTCCAAGCCGGATGATGAAGTTTCAGGTAACCCTGACTGAGCAAGATGATGCTGCACTAAAAACAACTAACCTCTTGAATCCAGCTCTATTTCTAGGTGCCACAGCTGAGGAAGGTCCATTAGAGCATGACTGTCTAGAAGTCATCGAGCACACTTATTCAGCAAGAACAGATCTGAAAGATGTCCCCCTGGAGCAACCAGAGTGGGAACTCTTTACAGATGGAAGCAGCTTCATGGAGAACGGAGCCAGATACGCGGGATATGCGGTAACTACAATTGATGTAGTAATAGAGGCAAAATCACTACCACCTAACACGTCTGCACAAAGGGCAGAACTAATCGCATTAACCAGAGCACTCGAGCTGAGTAAAAGGAAGACAGTGAATATTTGGACTGATTCCAAATATGCCTTTAGAGTAGTGCATGTACACGGAGCTTTATAGAAAGAAAGAGGACTGCTGTCCTCCCAAAGGACAAATATTAAACATCAAGATGCAGTCCTACAATTGATAGATGCAGTACAAAAACCTGAAAAAGTAGCAATCATGCACTGCAAGGCACATCAATCAGGCAACTCCAAAATTTGTGAAGGAAATCGAAAAGCAGATTGGGCAGCCCGTCAGGTAGCGCGAGAGGTGCAGAAAACAATGGCATTGATACCATCAAGACTTAATATCTCTCAATTTAATTTGCCTCCGAAGCCAAACTATACAATCGAAGATGACAGACTAGCACAACTGCTGAAGGCACAGAAGAACGCAGAAGAGTGGTATGTAACCGCACAAGGGCAAATAGTGGTACCTCCTTTAGTAATGAAAGAAATTTTACAGGTAAAACATAATGAGTGTCACTGGGGAGCAGAGGCGTTGGTAAAGTGGTTAAGACAATACCTAATCTCAGTACGGATGCAAACAATGGCCAAGTCAGTAATGTCTAAATGTGAAATCTGTCTGAAAAACAATCCCGTAGCTAGACGACAGGCACAGTTAGGCAGAATTCGGATAGGAATAGAACCAGGAGACTATTAGCAAGTAGATTTTGCAGAACTTCCAAAAACTCGAGGATACAAATACCTGTTAGTAGGGGTTGACACGTTTTCTGGATGGCCAGAAGCCCTTCCCTGTCGCACAAACCAAGCAAAAGAAACAGTTAAGTGGTTATTACAGGAGATCATTCCAAGGTTTGGGGTGCCCCTAGGGATATCATCAGACAGAGGCCCACACTTCATAGCCACGGTGGTACAAGAGGTAAGCAAGTTATTGAGAATATCTTGGGACCTCCACACACCGTGGAGACCCCAGTCAAGTGGGCAAGTAGAAAGAATGAACCAGACACTGAAGAGGCAGATCAGTAAAATATGCCAGGAAGCCAAACTGCAGTGGCCACAGGCTTTGCCGATCGCATTGCTGAAGGTTCAGATAAAGCCTAGGAGTAGGATGTCAGTTAGTCCTTATGAAATATTGTATGAGAAACCATATGAATCTCCTAACCCCAATCCAAATGTTCATGTCACAGGGAAACAAGATGTGTATAATTATGTTCTGTCCCTCAGGAAAACTCTAGCTCGGCTTCGAAGTGTTCTCGTGTGGAACAGACCACTGGCCCTGGAGAATCCAGTCCACAATATCGAACCAGGAGATAAAGTATACATCAAAACCTGGAACGAAGAACCACTAAAAGAGAAGTGGACTGGTCCCCATCAGGTACTGCTAACCACCTTTACAGCAGTCAAAGTGGCTAGAGTGGAACCCTGGATACACTACACACGTGTGAAGAAGGTCCCTCGTGGAGTCCAGTCGTGGGCTGTAGAAACTTTTGGACCAACAAAGCTGAGGCTGAAACGTCTGTAACTGTTCAGATGGTATTGGTAACTGTGCTCATGCTCTTCCTGTGGGTAATGTTAATTTCATGGATACTAATGTCACCAGTAGAGATTGCTGTTGCTTTGAGATATGAGATACAGAAGAGTCAACTAACAACTCTTCATTCTAGAATGAAGAGAGAGATACAGGCAAAAACACAAGTAATAGAAATTTCTAATGAAATTCGGGCTGAGAATGTAATGATTAGATTGGTCAGAGACTTTGCCAAAATGCATAATACCAGCAGAATAACGGCCTGTCTGCCAATACCAAAGGCAGCAGAGGACCCAGTAAGCTGGGGAATAATAACATCAAAATTACCTGAAATAGGAGGGAACAAAACAATTAACTGTAAACAAGTACCAGAGTCAAGGGTGGTAGTCAGAGAATACTAGAAGATAACAGAAGATTCCTATATGCAGCCCATGAGAAAGTCAGAGTGCATTCTTAGTAATGGCAAATTAGGACAAATCATAGAGTGGTAGGTTAAGGACCAAGACCTTGCGAAATGGCAATGTTGGTTTCTACGCTATCAAAAGATCAGGGACAACGCTACAGAAAGTGTTGTGGTGTAGAAATGTGAAGAGAAAGATTAGAAAGGACTGGAACCTTGGGACAGTGCATGGTCTGTGAGAGCATCCTCCAGAAATTCCAATATATAGAAAGCACACCCTGGTGCATTAAATAGAAAGGCTCCGAAAATGAGACAGATCCCACAGTGACGAATACTGATACTAGCAGTCAGAAAGAGGCAAATAAGGTAAGTTGGTGAGTATGTAAGAAAATTTATGATTGCACCTCTGATAATCTGGAAATGAAACAATAGTCACCATTGGCAATAGCCTTACAAATTGGTTGTGCCTGCAGGAAAATTAAACACAAACAAGGCAAAATAGATTCTAAGATTATAGTAAGATGTAGCAGGAGTACAATTCGAAGTCCAAGACCATTTGTATGGGCAATGAGTGATGGCACATGGACAACACACTTGCCTATAGACGGAGAAGTAAGAGAAATCACCCTGGGCCTTCCCACTTTATGTCCAATTTGGAAGAAATCCCCATTTAACAAAAGCAGTAAGGCCTTGCAAATAAAAGCAAAGCGAGACGTCTCAGAAGACAAGAACCCAGATGACACTTAGAAAGAACCCTCTAGTAGAGTAAAGATTGGGTAGGCCCTAGAATCCTTGTTTAGTCCCATTGCAAATTATCGAAATAGAGAAATGCTATATAGACTCACAGGTCAGGTAGACAGATTAACAAGAATCACACGAGAGGGATTTAAAGAACTCAATGTGCAATTACAGGCCACCACCAAAATGACCCTGCAAAATCGTTTGGCTTTAGATATGTTACTTTTGAAAGAACACGGAGTGTGTAGATATTTAAAGGGACAAATCGACCATTGCTGCATCCACATCCCAAATGTAACTGCAGATGTAGAACATGACATCAGTCAGTTAAAACAAATAGAGCATGAGGCACAAAAAGAACAAAAAGATTTAGCTACTAGCTGGTTAAGTAAAATCTTTGAAAGATTAAGATAGAATGTGAGTTCATAGATAAAGTCTATCCTTGAAAATCTGATAATTTTACTGATTATATTTTTAGTAATTTAGTTAGTTTACAGAATCCTGAAGAGAGAGATACAGAAAAAGGCATCTTAGAACAAGACCATAATGAAGGCATTGGCACGAAACCCAGCACCTTCAATCCGCAACAACATCCCGGACAAAGCCCATAACAACAGAAGATTTGAAGATAAACATCCAGTATGAACTCTGAAGCCTAATAGACTGTATTAAGTGAAAGCATTTACACTTAGTATATTAGAGTGAAAATACTTTCAAAGAGGAGAATGTTGGTGGAGGGTTAAAAAATATAATTTCTAGATTGAGCAATGTGTAGGGGGAGGAAAGTAGAGAACGTACAACTGGAACTTGATGCAGCTAGCTGGGAACAAGCGTCAGCTTCGGTAAACAGCTCCATGCTATTGTTTTAACCAAATCAAGTGTGGATCAGGGTAGAAGCGTAGGTATGATTTAAGATAGTAACTAAGGACTAGGATAATCAGTATCTAGGGGTGGGGGTTAGTTAACATGCGTATAATTTAAACTATAAAAATCACGAATCGACTCTGTATGCTTCGGACATCAGATTTGGGTGTATTATCACCCCGGTGTCCCGCGCGCTGGAATAAAGAACCGCATATGATCGCCTCTGTGTAGTTATATGTTTTCCTACGCTAACAGTTTGGCAAGGAAGCGATTTTTCAGGAAGTTATAGCAAAAACCAATTAGTGACTGGCTTTGAAATTCACAGCTTGACTGACCAATTAGAAAGGTGATACATCTCTGCAAACAGACACAGGGTTAAATATCAGAGGATCCTGGGAAACTGCCCTTTTTTCCTCCTTGCCTTGGAAGAGGTAAGCTGGCCCAGCGTCCCGGCCCCCATGGGTGGCTGGACCCGGCCAGCCCCTGCCCGGGCTAGGCTTTTCCCAGGAAGCCTGCCAGGACCGGTGACTCCTGGGCTGGGGGAGGAGAATATGCCCCTGTCCCGGCCCAGATCGGGTTTCCAGCAGCTGTAAAACATCCTGCCGCTAAGCTGTGGGGGCCAAACCTCCCCCTCCAGTGACTCCCAGGCAGAGGAAGAAAAGGGGGGGAGGAAAGCCCAGTCTGCTTGAGAGATCATGCAACTGAGACCAAAGGCGGCTCTGCAGCTGGACAAGTGGCCCTGCAGCAGCCAGAACCCAAAGACTCTGGCCCAGCCCAGTGAGGCCTGACCCTACCACCTTCGGTCACCGTCGGGAAGAACCATCATGCCCTCTGTAGACCTGGGAGAGATGTTAACTCTTTCCTTACACAAATGAAACTTTTACAACTCTAATCCTTCTTTGGAGTAAAAAGAAAGGGACAGAGTGAACCATGGAGAGACACTGCATGAGACAGAAGTCAGTGAAGAGAGTAAAGGCCCTAAGTGGGAGAAAGGATTGAGGAGTTGCCTCGTTTAGGCTGGACTTGTCTTGTGAAAACCATGGAGAATGGACTAAATTTCCCTGTAACATATGAATGTTGTTTAGGGTGATGCAGAGATCTAGTTATAGCTGTGGACTGATATAAATTGAGATTTAATGGAGAATTTGAACAGAGGAAGATAAAGTGATATGAAGCCCTTTGCTCCCAGGGAAAAAGAGACCTCTGTTCCTTGAGATGAAGATGATTCTGAGATAGAGGAAGAGAACCTTTGTTTTATACTAGAAGAGGCATCCTTAAACGGTACTCTAAATAAGCTGATATGGCCCATGAGTGCAGCTAATGGGAAAGTTGCTAATGGGAGGGGAATTCACAGTTTGCAGAGTTTCCAGGCAGCTGCAGATTCCTGACATGGGAGCCACCGGAGGACTGTTTTTCCTGTGGTGATGTCTCCATGGGAGTTCTAAGAGAGACTCCTCTCCCTAAGAACTGATGAAAGATTACTTTTAAATGGTGAGACTGACTGAAAATCACAGGGTTTGTCTCTTTATGTAGTTAGTGGGAAAGTGTTACAGTCCAGGTTTCTTTATCTTGGCCGAGGTCAGGATGAAAGACACAGAAGACGTAAAGTCGAGTTCGGTCTTGGTTGTTTATTATATCTTATCTATTTACAGTCTCACGAAGCGTGAGTCTTAACTAGCGAGTTAGAGAAATGAGGTAAAATGGTGAGTTTCTAACTTTCTCCAAGGCTATTTAAGAGATAATTATGCAATAACAAGGTGACACCTATATTATTTATACTTTTGACTCAATAATGACCATCCAAGGTCCGCAATGAGGACTCTCTTCATCCAACCACAGAAAACTACCCAAACCCAAGAAGAAGAAGGAAGAAAAAGGTGAAGAAGAAGAACCCAGGCAACACACTGAATCCTCCATCTTGACTCACACACATTACTGCCAAGGCCGTCTTCACAGGTTAATAGATTTTAAAGGTCCAAGAACATTTTTAAAATTTTATGCAAAGTTGTTTATTACATAAAAGCATATATCTGAAGGTTAAAGAGTCTTAAATGAGTGGTCTTACAATCAGTTGTGAGCATAAAGTCTTAAAGAATAAAATACTAGAATAAATAACAGTTTCGACAGAATTTAACACAGCATTCTAGCTTCAGGATAAAAGAACCTCTAGCTCTTGACCCAAAGCAGGGTTCCCGGACGCAGAGTCGCAGTGACAGGAAGGGGGTCCTGAGATCATGAAGCCCAAGCAGGGTTCTTGGCCACAGGGTCGCAGTGGCAGGAAGGGGTCCCAGGGTCCCAAACCTGTGCAGAGTCTCCGGCAGCCCCGAACAGAGTTCTGAGGCAAGTGCCACAAGGGGAAAAGGAAGGGGACCCCGGGGCCCTGATCCCAAGTGACAAAGACTACAATAGATGATACCTTTAGAATCCTGTCTTGGCTCCCTGGCAGGGCTCTTTCTCCAGGCTGCGGAAGGTGGAGGTTGGATTGATAGATCAGATTGATCGATACCTACACTTCCAACGCAGAGGCTTTTTATCTATATATTACAAATGCATATTCATGCCTTTATCTACACACTACCCAATCTAAGTTCAGTTCTCAAAGTACATAAAACTACGAAAAACCACTAAAAGCAGTATCAAAAACCTACGCATACAGCATACCTATTAATGCAAAAACTCTATCTTGCTAACGTAAAAATTCTATCTTGTTATGCGTAAAAACTCTATCTTAGTGTACGTGAAAAACTTTATCTTATTTGCGTAAAATTTATACCAAAAATTATAAACAGTACTCTACCCTATTTTTGTTATGTCTAAACTATATCACTAAGCCTGAAGCTCGGAACTTTTACACTAGCAATTAGGCACTTAGAGTATTGCCGAAGGCCGTTTCTACGTGTTATAGGTCTTAAAGGTCTAAGAACATTTTAAGGTCGTAAACAGAATTGTTTATTATATGAAAGCATGTATCTGAAGGTGCAAGAGTCCTAAATGAGAGGTCTTACAATGTCACAATCCGTTATGAGTATAAAGTATATGAGTATAAAGTCTTAGAAATAAAATTCCAGAATAAACAGTAGTCTTAACATGGAATTAAACATAACATTCCAGCCTTAGGATAAAACAACCTTCAACTCCTGACCCCAAACAGGGTTTCTGGCCGTGGGGTGGCAATAACAGAAAGGGATCACGAGATCACAAATCCCAGACAGGGGTCCCGGCCACGGGGATCACAGTGACAGAAAAGGTCCTGAGATTCAGAACCCGCACAGAGTCCTCGGCTGCAGGGTCGTGATGGCAGTGAGGGATCCCGAACCCGGCAGAGTTCCCGGCCGTGGGATCGCAGGGACAGGAAGGGGGTCCCGGGGTCGCAGAGGCAAGAAGGGGTCCCGGGGTCCCAAACCCTCGCAGAGTCCCAGGCAGCCCCGAACAGAGTTCCAGGGCAAACGCCACAAGGGGAAAGGAAAGGGACGGGACCCCAGGGCCCAGATCCCAGGCAACAAAAACTACAATAGATGGTACCTTTAGAATCCCATTCAGCTCCCTGGCAGGGCTTCTTCCTCAGACTGCAAAAGGTAGAGGTTGAATCAATAGATCGGATTGATCAATCGATACCTTCACTTCAAACCCAGAGGCTTTTATCCATAAGTTACAAATGCATATTCATATCTTTATCTACACACTACCCAATCTAGGTGCAATTTTCTAAGTTCGTAAAACAACAAAAAACTAGAAAAAGCAGCATCAAAAACCTACGCATATAGCATATCTATCAGTGCAAAAACTCTATCTTACTAGCATAAAAGTTCTATCTTATTGTGCCTAAAAATTCTATCTTGTTATGTGAAAAACTCTATCTTAACATATGTAAAAAACTTTATCTTATTTGCGCAAAATTCATACCAAAAATTATAAACAGTACTCTATTTTTTTTAATGTCTAAACTCTATCACTAGGCCTGAAGCTCTGCACTTCTACACTAACAACTAGGAACTTAAGGCATGTGAAGCTTAAAACTGAGGCTTGGATTTCTACTTTATGCATATATGGCTTTATATATTCTAATTTTTCTACAGCTTTCAATTCAATCCCTTCATATTTCACTCTCTGTGGAGGATCCATGGAAACATGGACTCCAACATCTCCCCCTCCTTGTTGACCCATGTAGACTTTGTCAACAGCCTTATTCATCATCTATATTTGTTTTAGATTTGGCTTACTGGTAAATTTGTGCTACTAAAAGCAAGCAAAGCAAAAGGGCAAAAGGATAACATACAATTGTTCCCCACATCTACTAACAGAAATTCTACATTACTACAGATTCCCACATTAAAATCCCCAAAGTCTTTTGTGACTGAAGCACACGATGGCAGGTGAAAATTGGAATCTCTGCGCAGTTTACGTCTGCGTGCTTGCTCCTCTGTTCATGGAGTGGTCAGCGTGTTTCTATGCTTGATGTCTTCTTCACATTCTTTGCTAGAATTCACCTGGGCTCCAAATCTGCAGAAACACAAGCAAGCCCTTCGCCCCAGGTTAACAGAGAAAGTGTACCTTCAATTTGTCCTGTTTCTGGATTTCTAAACTAAAAAAAACTTTTTCCCTGTGTGTACCAGTGTAAAATTGCACTTAAAGAACATCCACTGACTGATGGATATTTTGTACGTCTCCATTCTAATGAGATGACAGCTTCTGTAAATACAGGAAATTGCACCAGCTGGTAGACTGGGCAATATGTATGATTGATGCAAATATTACATAAGCTCACAGGTACTCTGAACAAATGCATAACTGTTAAGAACTGACAGAAATCAGGAAAATTCAGGTACAACAATTAAGAATATTTTAGATGACAGGGATGATTGATGACTTATCAATGGTAACGTGTGTGAAATCAAATTATTAATAATTACTAAAATACTGTGCTGTCATCTCAGAGTCTGCAAACAGCTTTTGGAACCTTTTTTTCAGTCAGGACTCAGACTTCTTTTCCTGGGCAAGGTGCTCAGGTCCACTCTGAAAATTGGTCCAGCTGTCATTTTATAGGGTCAAATTGTCAAGTCAAAATGACTTGAAATTAGTTTTTTGAAGCAGAAACCATCTGAGGTTTTGGCAGAACATCTGTCCAGATAGAGTCAGGGCTTGGCCAGGGCTCAGGCTCTAAACTGGAGTAAGGTCTCTTAATACATTGCTAAAACAAAGATCTTCACAGTAGCAGTTATGAAATGCTTAAACAATTAAAAAAATAAAGGAAAGATCTTGAAATGACACGTCTTTGGATAATTAGAAGAAGGATATTAAAGCACAATAAAAATCAACTGCAAATAAGGAAAATTAACAAATTCACATAATATAATTATTATATCAACACTAATCATCTTAGAAAGTTGAAATAACACTGCTAAACTCTCATATACTTATAATTTACAAAAAACTCAGAAAAAACCCATATGCAGTAAAACCTTAAATTAACAGAATATAGACTTAATATTATCTAAATTTTATAAAACTTAAACTTACCAAAACTTAAAAGTAACTTAAACTTAACAGAGCTCAAACTTAACTGAACTTAACATAATTTAACTGAGCAATACTTAACCTATACTTAAACTAAACCACACAAAATTTAATCTTAATACTGACAGATTACTAAAATATAACTTAACTCAAACATGCATGTAATAAATGTCTCTAATTAAAAATTCACTTCTATTTTTACTCCCCATTGTGATAGTGCTCCATATTGTAATGGATTTCTGTATGAATCAGGCTGCAAGTTAGGTGTTGTTCTCTGTGGTGGTAACTGCTTTCCCTGGAACTGGACTGAAGAAGCCTAGAAGAGATGCTGGATAGAGGTTTTCCATTAACATCTAGCTTAGAGCAACACTGATTTACATAATGTCTCCCCTTTTTACATATAGGGCAGCGATAAGGTGGTTTTGAATGTCCTGGCTCTGGGCAATACTTTGATATGTGTCCAGGCTTCCCACATTGGAAACACAGTTTTTTGTCATCTTGTTGTCCTGTGATGTCTTGTTTTGCTGAAATGCCGAGTTGAGAACTTCAAAGGCTTTTACAAATGTATCATCTCTTGCTTCTGCTTGAAGTATTACCTTAAGAGAAGCAATAGTTTTTGTAATATACTGTGAGATTTCTTTTTCTTTGCAAGCCTTAATCATTTGATATATAGAAGGCTGTGGATCAGGCAAAGCTCTAATTATTCATTTAAATTTTTCATTGACGTTAAAAAAGGCAAAATGCCCAAGCAGATAGGGACGTGCCAGGTCATCCTTACATTGTGTCTTTATGGCATCTATCAGGCGATCTACAAATGTAAGAAATGACTCTGATGTTGCTTGCTTTATTTTTGTGTAAGTCTCTTCAGGAGTTTCTACTGATTGAGTCAACACCAGAGCTTTACAAGCAGCATTTTTAGTGTCCCCATGATTTAGTGGTTTCAGTGAGTTGACACCCTCTCTGCCATCTCTGACTGGCAAAGCTAAAAGAGGCTCTTCAACCAAGTTAAAGTCCTTGTCCTTAATTGCTTGGCATCTGACTGCTGCCCAATCTGTCAGGGATTCATGCTGAGTTCTTCTTGGAGGACACCTTAATTCAGGCAGAGATGAGGGGTGTTCCGTGTCAGAAATGGATAAATCTCTTTCCCAGTTTGAGTCTGCTGGGTCTGAAGTTGATGAATGAGGCATTGTCCGAGGAAATATCATTTGTGTCTCTGTTTTGATGCATTACAGTCTTGTGGTGTCTCCCATTGATGTCCTGTGTAGTTGCTTCACTTTGGTGTCTGCCCACCCTGTATACCAAAACCCTAAATCTTAAGTTTTCACACTGTGACATCACACAACACCACTTAAACTACACACCCACAACCCCTGTGTTATCATACAATCTCGGAAGCCTGTTCCAAGGCTTCAAGTCAAATGCGATGCTTGCCAGAAGGTCAGAACCCCTCAGCTCAGAAAGCCTGAAATTCTCAGCCTCTAGGGTTCAAACCGGAAAGTGAACAGTCTGTGGGGAGGGAGAAGTGTTTCTGAAAGTTTCATTTTGATTCTCATTCTCTTGTTTTAGTGTGTCTTAAAAAATCTATCTTTCTACCCTTCAAGTTTGGGCCTGCTTTGCTTTTCTCCTAATCCTATCTCACAGCACAAAAGACACTCAAACCACTATACAAATTGGTGCCTTGGAAGGGAAAGCAGAAAATTGGTGAAAGAGAAGCCATTACAGTAGGGATAAAAAGGAATAAGAGGGACACTCTCACTGAGTTACAAGGTTCTGAGTGGACCCTCTTGCCAATCTTAACCCCAAACTTGTCAACGGTTTAGGCTTAAGGGTTTTAGCATGTCCAGGGCCAATTGAACAGCCTTGAATTCTGCAAGTTGACTCAGTCTACCTTCTCATAGAGTGGCTTGTGCAACCTGTCGTGTGGGGCTCCATATGGCAGCTTTCCACTTCTGGTTCATCCCTACGATGTGACAGGGACTGTCAGTGAACAGAGTGTAGCATTTTTCTTCTGCTGTCAGCTGATTATACGGTGGAGCTTCTTCAGCACGTGTCACTTGCCCTTGTTCTTCTTCATCGATGAGAGTAAAGTTTTCAACTTCTAGCCAGGTGGTAATTACTGCTAAAATCCCAGGGAGATTCGGGTTTCCAATACGGGCGCACTGAGTGATGAGGGCAATCTATTTGCTCTATGTGGCGTTGGTGGCATGGTGGGTAGAGGCGACCTTTCCTTTGAACATCCACCCCAGCACAGGCAGTCAGGGTGCCAGGAGGAGTTGTGCTTCCGTGCCAGTCACCTCAGAGGCAGCTTGAACTCCTTCATAGGCAGCCAGGATTTCTTTCTCTGTTGGAGCGTAGTTGGCTTCAGACCCTCTGTAACTTTGGCTGTAGAGTCCCAGTGGTCAGCCTCAAGTCTCACCAGGCACCTTCTGCCAAAGGATCCAGTACAGGCCATGGTTCTCGGCTGCAGAGTAGAGCAGGTTCTTCACCTCTGGTCCTGTCCTGACTGGGCCAAGGGCTACTGTAGCAGGAACAAGATAACTTAGATCATAAGGCAGAGCTATCCACAGCTGGACCTCAGACCAGGCCTCAGGCCAGGGCCTAGTAGGCCTAGTACATTCAGCATACGTAGTACCAGATAAGGTTATCTGTTACTGGGAATGTGTTAAGGTAGGGGTGCTACTAGCATGGAACAGTTACTGGGAAGACACGGTGGCTACCTTAAACTGCAATAGCTTACATACTTCTGTATGTCCACTGCCTATCACAGTGCACCTGCTAAATGTAAACGACTCACTCTGTATATAACCCGCCATCAGGGTGAATAAACCGGAGTACGTGCTTGTAACCATATTGGTCTGGACGCACGTTATTCTAGCCCCCAATCTACCAGGCCTCAGCCAATTTATGGCACCTGAACTCGGACTGAGCCTGGTTAATACGGCTTAGACGCTGTCTGCGCAACACTCAGATGCTGTCCGCTAGGCTTAAATGCTGTAAGCGAGACTTAACTACTGTCCACTAGGCTTAGATGCTGTAAGTGAGACGTATCTGCCATCCGCTAGGCTTAGATGCTGTAAGCAAAGCTTAAATGCTGAAGACCTCGTTTGATTTAGGACGTGTGTGTATCGCTTGCGGACTCCAGTCCTGAATACCCGGGGCAGATCAGGGAGCGTCTGTCGATTGGATTGTTTAGAAGGGCTACAGTGCCACCCACTGTCAGCAGAGAGAAGGTAAGAGCGATAGACGCGGATGGATTCATTCATGGACCGGGACTTCTTGGCTGCCGTGCAGCTTTTAGCGTCCATTGTCTCGAAAAGAGGCGAAAAAATCAAAGACTGATATAAATCGGGGAGCCCTATGGGTTCAGAAAGAACGAAAGTTAAATCAGCCATCGTTTCTTTGCAGTGAAGCAGGATGGAAAGAGAAAGGCAGATTGTTAAGGGATGTTGTAGTTTTACCAGGAAAAAGAGCAAAGATTCGTTCAGAGTTAGGCGTAATTTGGAGAAAAGCGATAAATACCTTGCAAACATTCGCTGCAAGGAGCAAAGCCGTAGTTTTGGCCGTGGAAGAGCCGACTCCCTGTCCCTCTGTTTCCCTCTCCAAGATAAAGAAACAAAAGAAAACATCTAAGGTAGCTAGGTTCTTCGGCAGAAATTCCATGCATTCCACGCATTCCGCGAGTGAGAATGCAGCTCCGCTTTGCCCCTTTCTTTGTTCGTCTCTGGCCAGCTATGTGAGCAGAGGGCAGGAAATGCTCTCTCCAGCTCCCAAGCAGAATGAAGACAACCAGGAAGTGGCTCAGCTGCCAGACCCGGGAGGCGGTGCGAAAGATGAGATGGCAGGCGGGGCCGAAGGCAGAACAAGGAGGGCACAAGTGATGCAGCAAGGAGGTGGATCTCAGGGCGGCAGCAGCGGAGCGACCGGCGGTGTTCCCGGTCGAGCCTTGTTTTTATCTGTCCCGCTCAAGAATATAACAAGCAAGATGTCTACTAATGAGAATGCCAGTACGCCATCAGCTCGATTAAAGGCTCCTGCGCCCCTGCAGTCTGCCAATCAACTGCACTAGCCGACGGACTGGGCTCTGACATCTCCTTACCCCCTTCTCCAGTGAGTGCAGAGCCTGTCAGTGTCATCTTTGAAGACAAGCAAGCATCATAACTCGACCCTATGTCGTGCCATTACCCAGGAAGCTGTCAGGATTGTTAAACAGAGATGGTCAAAACATACAACAAGTGAGCATTGCAAGAAAACACCAGAAAAATAAGAAGAAGCAGTCATCCGTCCTATCATGAAAAAGATAAAGTAAAAAATGAAATAGAAATGAGTTTTTAGCTAGAGTTATTAACTCTGTGTAAGGATGAGTTGTTTCTACATTTTGATGTTGTTAAAATTGATTTTTGTGTGATTTAATTTGAGTTTAAGGTAATTATTGTTAAACATATAATTTTAAGGTTTGTTTTTAAGATTTGGGCCCTGATAAGTTTAAGTTAAGTTTAAGCCTATATTTAAGTGTTAAGGAGTTTAATTAGTAATGAATTTTTAGTGAGTTACCACACATATAGAGTTTATAAGGTTAATGAGAGTTGTAGATTTTTGTTGAGACTTACTTATGTTAGATTTAAGAGTTAGTTGATTTAAAGAGTGCTTTATAATTTGTAAAAGGTATAGTTGTTCAACTTGTAAAGTTTAGTTATTAAAAAAAGGAAAGTAGATTTAAAATTACATAGAAAATAGTCATTAGTGCCCTGCTAGCTACATTTGAGTAAGTGGTGCTGAGAGGGCTCTAGCTGACAACTCCAGCTGGAGTGGTCCCTTGCTTTACTGCTAGGTCTTCCAGTAGTTGTTTTTGAGAATGATTCTCAGAGCTGAACAAAGCCTCATCTCAGAACTCTCAGCGTTGTTGTCCTGCCTAGAGAGGTGGGTGCAGCTGGCAGAAGCCAGCCCCTGACACATCTGTTTGTGCAGAGAGGCTGTGCTACTGCTCTTGGGTTTGGTCTTCTGTGCTGGGGGAGAGAGATGAGGGAAGGCTGTCTTGCACATTAGTTTTTACTGCTTTTTCACTCCTGAAGTGGGGGAGTGAATGGCCTGGGAGAATCTGTTTATATGACCCCTCCTTGGCAGGTTGAGGCAGTGACCAGTAGGTCATTTCTCAAGGAGTTTGTGCTGGCTTAGTCCTAGGAGAGCATGTCCTGCGCTGCAGCAATGGGGAAGCACAGTAGTGTGCCCAGGGGATGAGTTTCAGAACCTGAGGGCTGTGGTGGTATGTTTTGTTCAGTGATGGCACTAGCGAGAGAGCTGAGAGCTGTGATGTCCCCATGCCTGACAGAATGGGACAAGGGTAGGGACTTAAGCCAGTGGGACTTTTCAGTCAGTGTGAATTTTTAGGGGGTCAAGATCAGTTATAATAGAGGTAACTTGAATTCAGGGCCATGACGGCCCAGCCTTCTGCTGAGCTAAGTCATGTGGCACAAATTCTCTCAAGCTGAGTGACCTTCTCCCAGGTTCTCCAAATAGCAAATCTTCCCAGCTTCGACCACAGCCAGTGAGTTGAGAATAATTTTTCCTGAAACAGCTAAGTAATCTACAGGCTGAAATTGTACTAGTAAAGTCCATGTTTGTCAGCCACATAAGAGCTTTTGGAAACATGATTCACGGCATTTTGTACTACCCAAAACTCAAGAGACAGTTGGCAGAGCCAGCAATCTTCCTGGGCAGGAGGATGCTTGTAACCAAAACAAAAAAACCAAAACAAAACAAAACAAAAAAACACAAAAAAAAAAAAAAAAAGGGAAGAAACAGTTGTAACTGAAATGATAATAACAGAACATTGATAAAGAAGATTTAAAACGATGCAAATTGTTAGATCCTTGATTGTAGTGTTAGTTGTGAGTTGTCCTAGTGTATGAGAGTTTTAAAAGATAAGAGTTTTAAAATATAATTCGATGACATGTTAAGTATATAAATTAGTAGCATTTGTAAATTGATATTCTAGTTGAGTTTTTGTGATGTGTTATTTGTCTATAGGGTTTTCCGACAAGCATTTGTCATTTTAAATGATTTTATTTTTTTAGTCATTTGAATATTTCATAAATGTTGTTAACAGATATAGTTGTATTATTAAGTGCAAGTCAGAATTTTTTCTTAAGTGTCATGTTAAGTATATAGCTTGTCTCTTTTGTAATCAATCTTGTATGTTTTATGCAATGTTTTAGCATGTCCTTTTGAAGCTTCATTTGATTCTTTTAACTGTGTTACACATTTCGCTTGAAATGAGATTTTGGGCTTGTTTTGGTACCTCTTGTGTGAGTCGAGACATTGCATTTCAGTTTGTTAAATCTTTAAGTGTTTTTCAGAAGGTCTTGGAGAGAGATACCTGAAGCATCATTGATGATTTTTCCATCAGGTGTTGATCCTGTGATTGTTCCAATTGGTACTCAACTGTTTTCAAGAAAAGTTCCAGACAGGATGAGTTCCCGAGTGATCTGACCAATTTTTCATCTTAAATTTTAAGTGTCTCTTATGTAATGATATTATGACAGTTTGTTGTATTTTAGGCATTTTGTGTTTATTGTTTTTAGAGATTGTTTTTAAAAGATATACTAAAGAACATCACTCCAACCTAAAGTTTGAGTTCTGGCCAAACTCCAATTTTAACTTGGATGGATGTTGTTTGTTAACGAAGCCCAGAGGTTTCTGCTCCAAAAATAATATGCAAGTTATCTTAACTTGACAATTTGATCCGATCAGAATGACAGCTGAATCAGCTTGAAATGAAGCTTGTTATCTTTGCCCGGGAAAAAGATACCAAGGTTCACTAAAGAAAAGCGTTTCAGCAGTTTGCAGTCTCTGGGGTGATAGCAGAAATAAGTTGATAATTGCTTATCACTTTCATTAGTATGTAGAACTTCGATTCTATTCCCTTGCCTCTGAGAATGCTAATTCACATACCAGGTCTGTTTTAGTTTCTTTTCTGCAAGCTGTAGACTCAATGAGATACTAACGAAAGCTACCAACCAGACAGCGAGACAGCAACAGAGACGCATCATTGCAGCTGTGTTGACGGAAGTAACCTTGGCTACCCAGTGACCACAGAGAAGTACACGCAGAAGAAGAAGAGACAGCAGATGATTTGAGACTTTAATCTAGAACCTGTGTATGAATGAAGAGCAAGGACTGAATATAATGTGCTTTCATCTTTTGCTTTTAGCAGCTAGGATCTTAGGGTTTTTCTTGGGTAACTCAAGTAGTGCTTTGCTTATAATAGTGTATGTTAAAGCAGCCAACCATGTCACAGACCCAGTTTGGATAGCTCTAAAGAAAAAGGGGGAATTTGTAGCAGGAACAGGATAACTTAGATCATAAGGCAGAGCTATCCACAGCTGGGCCTCAGACCAGGCCTCAGGCCGGGGCCTAGTAGGCCTAGTACATTCAGCATACGTAGTACCAGATAAGGTTATCTGTTACTGGGAATGTGTTAAGGTAGGGGTGCTACTAGCATGGAACAGTTACTGGGAAGACACGGTGGCTACCTTAAACTGCAATAGCTTACATACTTCTGTATGTCCACTGCCTATCACAGTGCACCTGCTAAATGTAAACGACTCACTCTGTATATAACCCGCCATCAGGGTGAATAAACCAGAGTACGTGCTTGTAACCATATTGGTCTGGACGCACGTTATTCTAGCCCCCGATCTACCAGGCCGCAGCCAATTGGCTACTGCATGAGCAATCTCCTGCTTGATCTGGGCAAAGGCTTGCTGCTGTTCAGGGCCCCAGTGGAAATCATTCTTCTTGCGGGTAACCAGGTAGAGAGGGCTCACAATCTGGCTGTACTCAGGAATGTGCATTCTCTAAAAGCCAATGGCACCTAGGAAAGCTTGTTTCCTTCTTGTTGGTCGGTGGAGACATCGCAGTGATCTTATTGATGACCTCAGTGGGAATCTGACGCTGTCCATCTTCCCACTTTACTCCCAGGAACTGGATTTCCTTGGCAGGTCCCTTGACTTTGCTTTTCTTGATGGCAAAGCCAGCACCCAGGAGAATCTGGATGAACTTCTCTCCTTTCTAAAATACTTCCCTTGCTGTGTATCCCCACACAGTGATGTAATCAATGTACTGTAGATGTTCTGGAGCCTCACCCTTTTCCAGTGCAGCCTGGATCAGTCCAGGGCAGATGGTGGGACTGTGCTTCCACCCCTGGGGCAGTCGGTTCCAGGTGTACTGCACGCCCCTCCAGGTGAAAGCAAACTGAGGCCTGCATTCTGCAGCCAGTGGAATGGAAAAAAACACATTAGCAATGTCAATAGTTGCATACCACTTTGCTTCTTTGGACTTCAGCTTGTACTGGAGTTCCAGCATGCCTGGCACAGCAGCGCTCAGCAGTAGAGTCACTTCATTCAGGGCATGATAGCCCACAGTTAGTATCCATTCTCCATCAGACTTGCACACAGGCCAAATGGGGCTGTTGAAGCGTGAGTAGGTTTTGCCGGCCACCCCTTGGCTCTCCAGCTCTCGGATCATCTTGTGGATGGGGATCACAGCATGTCGATTTGTCCGATGCTGCCGGCGGTGCACCTTCAAGGTGGCAACAGGTACTTGTTGGTTTTCTACCTTCAGGAGTCCTACTGCAGATGGGTTCTCTGACAGTCCAGGCAAGGCGTTCAATTTCTTAATGCCCTCTGCCTCCACAGTAGCTATTCCAAAAGCCCACCGGAGTCCCTTAGGGTCTTTGTAATAGGCATTCTTGAGAAAGTCTATGCCCAGAATACACAGAGCCTTTGGGCCGGTCACAATCGGATGTTTCTGTCACTCCTTCCTGGTCAGGCTTAACTCGGCTTCCAACAGAGTCAATTCTTGTGATCCCCCTGTCACACCGGCAATGGAAGTGGGTTCTGCCCCCACATGTCCTGATGGCATTAGGGTACACTGCAAACCAGTATCAACCAAAGCTTCAAAAGACTCAGTTTTCCCGTGCATCTTCCTGGCTAGAGGGAGGGCCCGTCTAGCCCTGGTTACTATTCCCTTCCTGTGCATACGTAGTAGAGCTTCCTTCAAGGGGATCTGACACAGCATCCTCACATCTGTAATAGCTGGTGGCTTGGTCATGGGAGGCTGAGGCTACCTTCATGCTAGTGGAACCCCCTTGGTTAGTGTTTGTCTCCTTGAGCTCACACACCCATGCTGCTAGAAGTGGCTTTCCCATGCCACACTGCTATGTCTTCCCCATGGTCACAGAAAAACCCCCAGGTCGGCTCGTGGTGTGTGCCCTCTCTCTCTAGCTGGGGGACATTGGGCTCTTACTCTGGGGCCTGTAACTCGCACCGGTGCCACATGGGAACTGTTCCTCCTCATCTCCTCCTTCATCTCCCTCATTTCTTCTTTAAGTTCTTTAACCACGTCAGAGACATGAGCCTGCATCGGGCCATTGACCATGCTCTCAGAATTTCTGAACCCACTGTCTTTTGGTTGTCCTCAGCATTAATTGTTGCAATGAATGTGGCATATTGAGATGGTCTTAGAGTTGTCAGATTCCACAAGATTTGCCCTGTGCATCTAACCTTGTAGGGGTCATTATCCTTCTTTCTGCTCCTCCCAAAAAGTACCTCCAATACTGCTACTTCTGTCAGCTGTTGGATCTCTTGCTCAAGGGTCTTCCAGTGCATTCTATGGTGGTGTTCCTGCATTCTTTCTCTGTGGCCAAACCTCTCCCTTACACTCATCAAAAACTTCTCCCAAAGGGAAAGGGGCCCTGGCTCCATTACAAATACCTGATTCACACCTGAGTCTTGGGTCAAGGGTCCCAAATTCCTTGCCTCACCACCATCCAGTTGCACACCTGTACCCATAAGGTCCCAGACCCGAAGTAACCAGGCTGTATAAGCCTTACGTCCCCGTCGTACAATATCTTTTTGCAGATTACTGAGACTTTTATACGACTGGGACTCAGTGATGATCTCAACTTGAGTCTCCCCTTCGGGTTGAGGGCCCTCCTTTTTTATCCTTATTACCTGGGTTAGCCAATTTCACCTTAGACTTCTTTCTTTCAACAGGAGTGACTGCTTCTGGCTGTGACTGCCCCTGTGGTTCAGCTGGAACCTGGACAGTTGTAACATCTGTGGGTTCCACTGCTACACAATCAGACTGTCCTTTGTAAGGACAGGGGGAGAGTTTCCCATCAGCTGGGGCTAATGAGGCTACCACAGGGGAAATGTGCTCCTTCAGCATCTGGCCCATCTCATGTATCTCCTTCACCCAGTCCATGTGGTTTATCTCTGAGGTAGGCTGTGGGGCAGGGTCAGGCTCTGGGGCAGTATCCTTATTCTCTGGGGTAGATATCAGGGTGGTTATCCAGGCCAAGCTCCCCTTATCTCTGAATGCTAAACAGAATAGGCATACCAGCAACACCAGCCACTGTATGATATCATTATCATTTAAAGAAGATTTAAACCCTTCAAAAACTGGTGGAGTAGACCCAAAGAGATGAGTGAAGGGTTGGGAAAAAATTTCCCCCAGTGTAATTTCCTCACAGTAGGTACCATTGTTAAAGTAACTCCAAAAACAAACACTTAGAGTGTGATAGCCATGTATCCATGTGCCTGCCTTCCAGAGGAAGTTTAAAATCCATTAATTCCTCACCTTATTAACCCATAAAATAAACTGGATAACAGCCACAGTAGCCTTAGTCAGAGGGCTCATGTTTAGATAAGGGCTCATGTTTATATAAGGGCCTGTAAATGGCAGAAACACAGCCACAACCACGTGCCACCCAAACCAAGTTAAGCTAGGTCACATGATGCTGTCCAACAAAGTCTCTATATCTAGTACACAAAAACCTAAGCACCCAAAAACTTTTATGCCTTTCTCTCAGTGCCCTCTGGCCCCATGCTGGGCCCAAAATTCTGTCTTGGTTTGGAAACACAGGTATCTGTCAGGGAAAACTGAAGGTTCCCTTGGAATGGAGAATGTAAAACCCCTCCCTATAAAATATTATACTTTTGCAATTAGGAGATTTCAGGCAAAAATATGGGAATAGGTGTAACAGTTCTTTACTAGGAATAGTAAAAATGCAGTAATAGAAAAAAAACCAAGCAAGCAAACAAAAGCCCGAGAAAACCCTGATGGAGTTGTTAGCGTAGGAAAACATATAACTACACGAAGGCGATCATATGCGGTTCTTTATTTGAGCACGCGGGGGTACAGGGGCATACAGTACCCAAATCTTGTGATTTTATAGTTTCAAATTATACATATGTTAACTAACCTCCACCCCTAGATACTGGTTATCTTATTTCTTAGTTACTATCTTAAATCATACCTACGCTCTACCCAGAGTTATACTTGATTTGGTTAAAACAATGCTTCTCAATTACCTCCTGGGCTGGAGTCACACTTGACTCAGTTATTACAATAGTATGAAGCTAGTTGCAGAAGCTGATGTTTATTCTTAAGCAGAGCTGCGTCAAATTCTAGTTGTACGTCTTCTACTTTCTCCCTCCTCAACTTAACCCTCGTGGTTAACTTACACAGAAATTATTTTTTAACCTTCCACTATCATTCCCCACTTTGAAAGTATTTCACTCTAATATACTAAGTGTAAATGCTTTCACTTAATACAGTCCATTTGGCTTCGGAGTTTATACTGAATATTCATCTTCAAATCCTCTATTGTCATGGGCTTTGTCCGGGATGTTGTTGCAGATCTAAGGCGCTGGATATGGATTCTGTGCCAATCCCTTCATTATGGTCCTGTTCTAAGATGCTTTTTTTCTGTATCTCTCGCTTCAGGATTCTGTAAACTAACTAAATTACTAAAAATATAATTAATAAAATTATCAGACATTCAAGGATAGACTTTATCCATGAACTCACATTCTATCCTAATCTTTTAAAGATTTTGCCTAACCAGCTGGTAGCTAAATCCTTTTGTTCCTTTTGTGCCTCATGCTCTATTTGTTTTAACTGGCTGATGTCATGTTCTACATCTGCAGTTACATTTGGGATGTGGATGCAGCAATGGTCAATTTGTCCTTTTAGATATCCACACACTCGGGGTTCTTTCAAGAGTAACATACCTAGAGTCAAACGATTTTGCAGAGTCATTTTGGTGGTGGCCTGTAATTGCATGTTGAGTTCTTTAAATCCTTCTTGTGTGATTCTTGCTAATCTATCTACGTGACCTGTGAGTCTATATAGCATTTCTCTATTTCGATAATTTGCAATGGGACCAAACAAAGACTCAAGGGCCCACCCAATCTTTACTCCACTAGAGGGTTCCTGCCAAGTGTCATTTGGATTCTTGTCCTCTGAGACATCTCGTTTTGCTTTTATTTGCAAGGGCTCACGGCTCCCGTTAAATGGGGATTTCTTCTAAATTGGACATAAAGTGGGAAGGCCCGGGGTGATTTCTCTTACTTCCCCATCCATAGGAAAGTGTGTTGTCCATGTGCCACCACTTATTGCCCATACAAATGGTCCTGGACTTCGAATTGTACTCCTGCTACATCCTACTATAATCTTGGAATCTATTTTGCCTTGTTTGTGTCTAATCTTCCTGCAAGCACAACAGATTCGTAAGGCTACTGACAATGGTGACCACTGTTTTATTTCTAGATTATTAGAGGTGCAATCATAGATTGTATTGCATACTCACTAACTTACTTTATTTGCCTCTTTCTGACTGCTAGTACCAGTACTCGTCACTGTGGGATCTGTCTCATTTTACGAGCCTTTCTATTTAATGCACCAGGGTGTGCTTTCCATATATTGGAATTTCTGGAGGATACTCATAGACCATACACTGTCCCAGGGTTCCAGTCCTTTCCAATCCTTTTCTTCACATTTCCTCACTACAATGCTCTCTGTAGCATTGTCCCTGATCTTTTGATAGTGTAGAAACCAACATTCCCATTTTGCAAGGTCTTGGTCTTCAACTCACTTTTCTATGATTTGTCCTAATTTGCCATTACTAAGTGTGCAGTCTGATTTTCTCATAGGTTGCACATAGGAACTCTCTGTTATCTTCCAGTACTCTTTGACCACTACTCTTGACTCTGGTACTTGTTTACAGTTAATTGTTTTGTTCCCTCCTATTTCAGGTAATTTTGACGTTATTATTCCCCAGCTTACTGGATCCCCTGCTGCCTTTGGTATTGGCAGACAGGCTGTTATTCTGCTGGTATTGTGCATTTTGGCAAAGTCTTTGACCAATCTAATCATTACGTTTTCAGCCCGAATTGCATTAGAAATTTCTATTACTTGTGTCTTTGCTTGTACCTCTCTCTCCATTCTAGAATGAAGAGTGGGTAGTTGACCTTTCTGTATTCCATATCCCAAAGTAACAGCAATCCCCACTGGTGACATTAGTATCCATGAAATTAACATTACTCACAAGAAGAGCATGAGCACAATTACCAATACCATTAGAGCAGTTACAGACGTTTTAGCCTCAGCTTCGTCGGTCCTATAGTTTCTACAGCCCACGATTGGACTCCACAAAGGACCTTCTTCATGTGCGTGTAGTGTATCCAGGGTTCCACTCCAGCCCCTTTGACTGCTGTAAAGGTGGTTAGCAGTACCTGATGGGAACCAGTCCACTTCTCTTTTAGTGGTTCTTCGTTCCCGGTTTTGATGTATACTTCATCTCCTGGTTCGATATTGTGGACTGGATTCTCCAGGGCCAGTGGTCTGTTCCACACAAGAACACTTCGAAGCTGAGCTAGAGTTTTCCCGAGGGACAGAACATAATTATACACATCTTGTTTCCCTGTGACATGAACATTTGGATTGGGGTTAGGAGATTCATATGGTTTCTCATACAATATTTCATAAGGACTAACTGACATCCCACTCCTAGGCTTTATCCGAATTCTCAGCAATGCTGTTGGTAAAGCCTGTGGCCACTGCAGTTTGGCTTCCTGGCATATTTTACTGATCTGCCCCTTCAGTGTCTGGTTCAATCTCTCTACTTGCCCACTTGACTGGGGTCTCCATGGTGTGTGGAGGTCTTAAGATATTCCCAATAACTTCCTTACCCCTTGTACCACCATGGCTATGAAGTGTGGGCCTCTATCTGATGATATCCCTAGGGGCACCCTAAACCTGGGAATGATCTCCTGTAATAACCACTTAACTGTTTCCTTTGCTTGGTTTGTGCGACAGGGAAGGGCTTCTGGCCATCCAGAAAACGTGTCAACCCCTACTAACAGGTATTTGTATTCCCGAGTTCTTGGCAATTCTGCAAAATCCACTTGCCAATAGTCTTCTGGTTCTATTCCCATCCAAATTCTGCTTAACTGTGCCTGTCATCTAGCTACCGGGTTGTTTTTCAGGCAGATTTCACATTTAGACATTACTGACATGGCCATTGTTTGCATCTGTACTGAGATCAGGTATTGTCTCAACCACTTTACCAAGGCTTCTGCACCCCAGTGACACTCATTATGTTTTACCTGTAAAATTTCTCTCATTACCAAAGGAGGTACCACTATTTGCCCTTGTGCGGTTACATACCACCCTTCTGCGTTCTTCTGTGCCTTCAGCAGTTGTGCTAGTTTGTCGTCTTCTATTGTATATTTTGGCTTAGGAGGCAAATTAAATTGAGAGATATTTAGTCTTGATGGCATCAATGCCATTGTTTTCTGCACTTCTCGCGCTACCTGACGGGCTGCCCAATCTGCTCTTCGATTTCCTTCACAAATTTTGGAGTTGCCTGACTTATGTGCTTTGCAGTGCATGATTGCTACTTGTTCAGGTTTTTGTACTGCATCTATCAGTTGTAGGACTGCATCTTGATGTTTAATATTTGTCCCTTGGGAGGACAGCAGTCCTCTTTCTTTCCATAAAGCTCTGTGTACAGGCACTACTCCGAAGGCATATTTGGAGTCAGTCCATATATCTACTGTCTTCCCCTCACTCAGCTCTAGTGCTGTAGTCAATGCAATTAGTTCTGCCCTCTGGGCAGATGTATTACGTGATAGTGCTTTTGCCTCTACTACTACGTCAATTGCAGTTACGGCATATCCTGCGTATCTGGTTGCGTTTTCTATGAAGCTGCTTCTATCTGTAAAGAGTTCCCACTCTGGTTGCTCTAGGGGGACATCCTTCAGATCTGTTCTTGCTGAATAAGTGTGCTCGATGACTTCTAGACAGTCATGCTCTAATGGACCTTCCTCAGCTGTGGCACCTAGAAATAGAGCTGAATTCAAGAGGTTAGTTGTTTCTAGTGCAACGTCATCCTGCTCAGTCAGGGTTACCTGGAATTTCATCATCCGGCTTGGAGAGAGCCAATGGCCCCCCCTTTTGTTCCAGGACTGTAGTTACCATGTGTGGAACATAGACATCTATGTGTCTTCCCATCGTGAGCTTCCTGGCTTCCTGTATCAGCAGCACAGTAGCTGCCACTGCCCGCAGACATGAAGGCCACCCGGCACTTACGTTGTCGAGTTGTTTGGAAAAGTAACCCACCGGCCTTTTCCAGCTTCCCAGTTGTTGGGTCAGGACTCCCAGTGCCAGTCGCTGCCTTTCATGCACGTACAGCTGAAAGTCTTTAGACAGATCAGGTAACTCAAAAGCAGGAGCAGTTGTCAATGATTCCTTTAACTTCTGGAAGGCCTCTTTCTGTGGTTTGCCCCAGGTGAACGGCTGCGTCTTCTGAGCCTCATACAAGGGTTTTGCAATCAGTCCATAGTCTATGATCTACAGGAGACACTACCAGTCATTCCAAGGAAGATCCGCAGCTCCTGTAGATTCTGGGGCTCTGGAATAGCACAGATAGCTTGAATACGATTAGTACCCAGTTTTCTCTGCCCTTGTGAGATTTCACATCCCAGGTAAATCACAGTCTGTTGGGCAATCTGTGCCTTTTATCTGGACACCTTATACCCTCCCATTCTTAATTAATTTAAAATCTCAATGGTTACCTTTATGCAGGTCATTTCTTCCTCTGTTGCAATCAAAATGTTATCTACATACTGGAGTAATAAATATTGGTCTCTCGGTACTTGCCCTTCTCTGGTCCAGATTTCCAGCTCCTTTGCCAGTTGACTCCCAAATACGTCGGGGAGTTCTTGTACCCCATCGGGAGTCGGGTCCAGGTGAGCTGGGTTTTTCTTCCACTTTCTGGATGTTCCCACTCAAAGGCAAATAGTTTCCTACTTTCTTGGTCAAGGGGTATACAGAAGAAGGCATCTTTTAAGTCAATTACAGTAAACCATTTATATATCTCTTTTACGGATGCTAACAATGTATAGGGATTGGCAACCACTGGATGAATGTCTTTGGTTATTTCGTTTATGCCTCTTAAATCCTGTACAAGTCTATACTCACCATTGGGTTTCTTTACTGGGAATATTGGGGTGTTGTATTCTGATTCACATTCTTCTAGAATTCGATATTTTAAGAATTTATCAATGGTCTTTGCTATTCCCTGTCGTGCTTCTGGTTTTATAGGGTATTGTTTGATTCGTACAGCCTTTGCTCCTTCTTTAAACTCTACATGTACCGGTTGTGCTAACTTAGATTTTCCAGGTACATCTGTTTCCCAGACAGAGGGAATTACTGCATCCTCTACTTCATTAGGAATACTAGAAATTGGTTTTTCTTTTATCATCAAAATCTTTCCTGTGTTAGACTCAGGTATTCTCATTACAAGTTCACCATTCTCAAAAGTAATTACTGCCTCCAGTGCTGCCAGTAGATTGCGCCCTAAGAGCGGAGTTGGGCAGTCTGGCATGTATAAGAATTCATGGGTCAAGATCTTATCTTCAAAGCGCAGTTCTAGGGGTTGCAGGAATGGCCGTATCTCCTCCTTCCCTGTGGCTCTGATGACTGCTGCTGACTTGTTCCCAACTTGCCCCTCAAGATAATTTAATACAGAATGTGTTACCCCTGTGTCAATGAGAAAAATCTGTCTTTCCCTTCTAAATGCAAAGTCACCATGGGCTCTCTTGATCCTGGCTCTCTCTCATGTAAGACCATGACCCTGGCTACACCATCCAGTTGAGGCTCACCACTGATTAAACATGCTAACTGAGGCTGACCATTCTGGTTAAATTGGCTCGGACACTCCTTTTTCTTGTGTCCCTCCATTCAACAATACGCACATTGGTTCAGACCTAGCCTTCCACAACCAGAACCTCTGCCAAAGCTACCTCTATTACCGCCACTACTTCCTCTACTACGTCCTCGCCCTTGTCTCTGTAAAACTGCTAACAGGCTTTGTCCCTGTTCCTTGGCAACTTCTTTGTCCTTGTTTTTGTAAACTTTCCAGGCAACCTCTAGGAGTTTATCCAAGTTTCTTAACTCTTCACCTTCTAGGTTCTGTAGCTTTTTCCTAATCTCTTCCTGTGCTTGACCCAGAAAAATAAAGGCAAGCTGAGTTCTTCCTTGCTCACTGTCTACCTGAAGATCAGTATATCTTCTAGCTGCTTCCCTAAGTCTTTCTAGAAAGGCAGTGGGAGGTTCTTTCTTTTCCTGTCGGATTTCATATAACTTAGACCATTTCATACTCTTAGGTATTGCCTGTTGAACAACCTATTGAAATCCACTCCTGATACCTCTTTAGCCTTAGCATTTCTACTCCACATGGGTCATTAGCATCCTACTCTGGATCTGCAGTGGGAAAATTATAATCCAGAGTCGCTGTCACCAAACCATTTCGTATGTCTTCTCTAGCTCTTTCTCTCGCTGCCCGAAGTACCATGTCCCTTTCTGTCTCATCTGCCAGAGTGTCTAATATCACATGAATATCTTCTCAGTCAGGGTTCTGAGTTTTCATTATCATCTTAACCACGCGAGCTACCTTATCTGGCTTTTCTCTATATGTTCCAGCTGATTGTTTCCATATAACTAAATCAGCAGGTGAAAAGGGTACCTTTACAAAAACAGGTCCATTAGTTCCCACCCCTTGCCTTAGTGGTGCAATAATTGTTCTCTTTTGTTTGCCTGATTTTAATATACCCTTTCCTGCCTTAGGCCACGCTGGGGCCAGTTTTCCTCGTGTTCAGTGAGCTACTGGGGCATCTAACCCATCCTCTTCACTGTCACTGCTTTCCATTCTATCTGCCTTCTCTGCATTCCCCCTTTGCTTCCGCCTCACAATCACATCCTGGACAGGCGAATCTGGCAGGGGAGGGTACAGGGGGGGGATGGGCAGGAGCTGGCGAAGGAGGTGTAGGTGGGAGCGGAGGGTACCCTTGAACCGGTGTTGGAGGAGGAATAAATCTTTGAGCAGGCGTCGGCAGGGGGGGGCAGGATAGCTTTGAGCAGGTATATGTGGAGAAGGGGGGGTTCTCTGAGCAGGCGGACGAGGGTCAGGCACAGGCAGAGGAGGATAATTAATTTCAGCAGACAAAGGTGGGGGTGAAACATTGTGTTGGCGTGAGCGAGGGGGGTGTAAGAGAATCAGGTTGGGTCAGGGTGAGTGGGGTAGAACTCAGTCTCGAGGGGGCTGTGGTGGGTGCAGGGGCCATGGGAGCTATTAATAAGTCTGAGTCCAGTTCATCTCTTCCTCCCTTTAAAGTTTGACTTATAATCGCATGCTGCATACAATGTTTATTTTGGACGCAAGCTAGACACTTATTATTTTCAAGCTTCATTGCTTCCATTTCTGTCAACCCACAAAACCGGTTTCTTGAGCAAGCATAGAAGTAAATCAAGGTATGGGATTTGTTCTACCATTCCATCTTGTGTACAAAGTGATCTAAGTTGCATAATTGTTGCCATGAGGTTTTTCCTAGTTCGCTGAGGGTTCGTGTTGAAGGAGAGACGTGCAGTTTGTCCCGTTTGTGAATGTAAACACTGGCCATGTTTTGCTAACTGTCTTTCATTGTTTACATATTTCTAGTTGGGAGGAGAAAGGTGACTGACAGTTAGCTTGACCACTGTGGATTGGGAGGTGGGGATTCCATCCCCCAATCGATGGACATTATAGGAAATGTATAAAAGTGCCTTTGTAAATAAACCTTGAGGCTTCCTGCTTCCGTCCCTGGATCTGCTCGCAACCCAGAAATGTCTCTCGAGTCCCTCTTTTACTGTCAGGCCCCGCGGTGATACATAATAACCTTTACATCCAAAGACCCGTTCTGTGGCCAGCTCTGATTTTCAGGCAAAGCATATTTTTGCCAGCTCACATTACAATACTCAATCTGTTTATCTTTTCGTAATTCCTGACTAAAATTCTCCTCTTTCCAATGTGCCAACAAACAACCCAAAGGAGAAGAACTTGGTATAGAGGCATTATTGCTGCCCAAAATTTCTTTTAACCATTTTAATTTCTCCATATTACAGATACATAAAACCACAGATGCTGAACCTGCAAAGCTTTCGCAATGCCTGACGGACGGCTGCCTAGGCAATACAACCAGGAATTCCTTTTGCCCAGCCAAGCGTACCTTTCACTGTGTCTTAATGGCAGGCCCCTAGACCAGAAAATAAAGAACCTTACCTCTCACCAGGGGTCGTTGTGAGCGGCGAGGGTCGAGGCACCGATGGGCTCCCCGAGAAATCACCCGGTGCCGGCTGGAGCGTGATCAGGTCGCGGGGTCCTGGCTGCGTCCACAAGGTCCCATCTGGGTCGCCAAAAATGTTAGCGTAGGAAAACATATAACCACAAGAAGGCGATCATATGGGGTTCTTTATTTGATCATGCGGGACACAGGGGCATACAGTGCCTAAATCTTGTGCCCAAGAATACAGAGTTGATTTGTGATTTTTATAGTTTCAAATTATACATATGTTAACTAACCTCCACCCCTAGATACTGGTTATCTTATTTCTTAGTTACTATCTTAAATCATACCTACGCTCTACCCAGAGTTATACTTGATTTGGTTAAAACAATGCTTCTCAATTATCTCCTGGGCTGGAGTCACACTTGACTCAGTTATTACAATAGTATGAAGCTAGTTGCAGAAGCTGATGTTTATTCTAAAGCCGAGCTGCGTCAAATTCTAGTTGTAAGTCTTCTAATTTCTCCCCCCTCAACTTAACCCTCGTGGTTAACTTACACAGAAATCATTTTTTAACCTTCCACTATCAGAGTCAAGAATATGACCTGACACCCTGTTGGCCAGGGTGTTGGAAGCAGTCCAAATAAGTCCTCCTGGAGTGACAGATGTGGTTCTGTTGAAGTAGAGATGATCCTGTAAACAGGTTCAGAGGTGGTGACATGAGTCCGGTCTTCCTCTGAGAATCCAGTGGAAAAGAGGCTGTCTGGGGTCCCCATTTTTATCTGGTTAGGGAATGGTTGACTCCTCCCCACTGGGTGGTGCATCTCACAATGGGATGATGTAATGTGTCATGTCATTGGTGAGCCTTAATTGCCCATTAACAGAAGATATCCTCTGGAGGGTGGACGAGGTTGCTGGAAGAGATAAGAGACACTGCCCTACTTGGTTTTAACAGATGGTCTATTATCAGAAGGCATCCACCCTCCCCCCTCTGGAGTTACTAGAGATAAAGAAAAAAACCCAAAAAAACCATCTCCCAACTGCTTTCTCCAGATGAAATAGAATACACGTTTTTTTGATTACATAACCCAAGACATGACAGCACTTAAATTTAACAGCACTGAATTGATAGTGCAATTTAAACAAGTAAACAAATATTATTCAAAATTTTCTATAGCACAACAGTAACTCATAGGCCTAACTTATTAATCTAAAGTACTAAAGAATCTAAGAGAGCAACATTCCTAGTCCATTTGCTATAGCATATTCACACTTGAATGCACACAGACCTAAAGGGTATGTAGAAGGTATGTACCTGTGAAAAATTCCCCTCAAAATCATTGAGGCATTTACATTGAATGCCTTTGCATCTTCTCAATGGCTGAAGGGTTGAGCTTCAAGGATTAGGTGTATCAACCCAAGATCTGGCCTTGCCTGAGTATCCTCCAAATATAGCAAATTTGAGAGTTCACTGCTTCTGACAAATCCCACTCAAAGGGAGGTTGTTGGTTACAGCCTGCTGCGGTCCAGGAGAAGTAAAATGGTCTCACTTTGGACTGCTGTTTATAGAGCTTCAAGAGAGTGAGGTTTAGTCATAGTAATTTTACATCCTAGATGCAAGTTTTATATTGAAAATGTTATTCTGCTTAGGTTGTTATACAGGCAAGAAAAATAAGTTTCTGTCTTTGGGATAGTTTATTATCCTATCCCATTTTTGAGGTCTTTGATCTGTTTTGTTTTGTGCCCAGGGGTGGTGGCTGTCCCCACCCCATCCCCCATCCTCCCTGGCACCGGGGCTGTGACGATGAATGGGAGCTGAGCTGGGGTTTCCAGGGGGAGTTGGGGGCAGGGCGAGAGGCAGTCTCCTCTCTTCCAGCGGGCGGTTCAACTGGACACACGCAGCCGGTATCTCTGACCAGGGATCGTGATGTTTCTGTGGGTTTTGCCTGCTTCTTTTTCTTTGTTTGTTTGTTTTTTGTGGGTTTTTTTGTTTTATTTTTTTGCTTCAGCACTGTGACTGAGCTTGCTGGCTGGACTTCTTTTGCTGTTCTGCTGTCGGGAAGCCTAAAGCCAGTGTGTGCCCAGTTGGGATTGTCCTCATTTTCTGCTAGGGGGCTGGCCTCACCCTCTGCACAGGCAGGATCCAAAGGACTAACCAGTGCTGGTGAGAAGATCTTGAAGAATTTTTTTTCCTCTACTGTATTTGGGAGCTGGACTGCTACTGCCCAACCCCCACAGTACTTCCACCATTCCTCCAGGTTTGTGCTAGACTGTAGCTTTTCATTCTCTGCCTGCCGTAAGATCTTGTCATTCCAGCTTGCTTCTCCTGAGATTCCTACTGCAGCCCCTTTCGCTATCCAGAAGGGGCACCTGGTGGTTTGCAACAGAAACCCTTTCCTCATCCCTTTCTGCTGACTGTGTCTGTCATCAGCCATGTGGAGAAAGATGACCAGGCCTGTGCCACAGCACCCCTTTGTCTTGGGTTATTTAACCAAAAATGTGTATTCTATTTCATCTGTTGAAAGCAGTTGGGGAGATGTTTTTTCTTTCTCTCTTGTAACTCCAGGGGGGAAGGGGGTGGATGCCTTCTGATAATAGGCCAGCTATTAAAACCAGGTGGGCCAGTGTTTGTCATCTTTCACCATGTGTCCACCCTCCGGGGAGGATTCTTCTGGTAATGGGCTATTAGGGCTCACCAATGACATGACACATCATCCCATTGTGAGATGCTACACCCAGTAGGGGGGGAGCCAACCGTTCCTACCTAGATAAAAACTGAGATGTAGGAACACCAGGTAGCCTGTTTTCCACTGGATTCTCAGAGGAAGATTGGACCCATCTCACCATCACTGGACCTTTTCTACAGGATCATCTCTACTCCAACAGAACCACATCTGTTTCTCCTGGAGGATTTATTTGGACTGCTTCCAACACCCTGACCAACAGGGTGTCAGGTCGTATTTCTGACTCTGTCAGGGTTTCTAGGATTTCTGTTTGTTTGTTTGTTTTTGTACTACTGCATTTATATTTTACTATTCCTAGTAAAGAACTGTTATTCCATTTCCCAAAACTTTGCCTGAAAGCCTTTAACTGCAAAATTATAATAATTTGGAGGGAAAAGGGTTTACATTCTCCATTCCAAGGGAAACTCCAGTTTTCCCTGGCAGACACCTGTCTTCTCAAACCAAGACACCCCTGCAGCCAAGGGGGAGTTATCGCACCTGCCCTGTCCAGCTGGGAGCCTGTCGGCATCCCTGCCAGCTGCAACCACAACTACACCAAAGGGGAAATTGCTTAAAGAGTGGGAAGAGACTGTTTACTGGGTTTTCTGTTCCTGTTTGTTGATGTTACCATTGTTGTTGGTTGTTGCCTTGTTATACACACACACACATAAAGAACTGTTATTCCTTTTCTCATATCTTGGCCTGAAAGCCCCTTAATTTCAAAATTATAATGATTTGGAGGGAAAGGGGTCATATTTTCCATTCCAAAGGAGGCTTCTGCCTTCCTTAGAAGATATCTGTCTTTCAAATCAAGACAGTTTCCAAGGCTGTTTGTTAAAAAGAAGGAGCTCATTAAACAGCACCGGTTCCTGGGGACAGACAGTGTTTCTGATAAGCTCAAAAGAGGAGCTCAGCCCAGGTGCTGCTCATAAAGGCTGAGGCCTAATAAGGATTTCTGTGATCACAGTGTGGCCCGAACATGGGGGGGTATCACCGTGGAGGCCTAACCAGAAAACAGACTGGAGACACAGATCTGGGTGCATCAGAGCTTGCAGGGCAGGAGGACCCGGTTTATTTACAAAAACCTACTTTTATACTTTTTCTATGAGGCCTGTGGATTGGAGGAAGGAATTCCCACCTCCACACTACATTGGTGAAGGAGACTGTCACACAGTCTTGTTTGTCCCGGCAGGGAATGTAAAAACAATGGCTATGTTTATAGAACATAGCTGATGTTTACATTAAAAGAGCGTGAGAAGGTACGAACTTCTCCTTTAATATGAACGCTCAGTAAAACCGGGAAAAACTCATGGCAACAGAGGGGATGCACCACGAGATGGGTCTGATGGGATTCATCCAAGAGTATTCAAAGAGCTGGCTGATGCCATTGTGTGATCTATCTCAGTGTTTCTGAATGATCTTGGGAATCTGGAGAGGTCCCAGATGACTGGCAGCTGGCAAAAGTTGTCCAATTTTCAAAAAAGGCAAGAAGGATGAGCCTGGAAACTACAGGCCTGTCAGTCTCAGTGCCAGGTAAAGTTATGGAGAAGATTATTCTGGGAGATATTGAAAAACACCTGAAAGACAACACAGTCATTGGTCACAGCCAGCACAGCTTCATGAGGTGAAGGTCCTGCTTCACAAACAATTTCCTTTTATGACAAGGTAACTCACCAACTTGATTAAGGGAAGCCAGTTGATGTGATCATTTTTGGATTTCAGTAAAGCTTTAGATACTGTCCCTCACAGGATCCTTCTGAACAAAATGTCCAGCATACAGCTGTATATATGCATAATATGATGAGTGAGCAATAAGAAAGTGCAGGGATATTTTTTTAAATCATCATGAAGGAACAAAGTGCTTCTGAGCTAGAGAGTAAACTGGTTTTTTCCTGGAATCTTTTTTTCTAAATATCCTTGAATTTCAGATTCAGGGCTCCACTAAGCAAAACAAAAGCATGTCTACAGATGCACCACTCACTATTACAATATTGCATTATTTGAAGTACTTTCATTGCCTTCTGTAAACTAATAGGACTTTAAAACCAGCTTGACATCCAAATCAAAACCAAGGAAGCAGATTCTTTTCTCATTTACACTGGTATAAATATATAGTACTCTAATTCTTACTTCAGTGAAGATACTCCAAATTTAGATGGATTTAAATTAAGGGATAATTTTATTAGGTATGTCAGACATGAGAGATTTATAACTTCCACTTGTTTTCATGTTTGAGATCTGAAAATTACTTTGGATACTAGCAAGTCTATTTATTCCTTGTCCCTGCTTGCAGAGCAGAAACTGTGTTACCTTAATGAACTATGCCCACAAACTCACAGTGAGTTCAGGGCCTCAGCTTAAATCCTCTGAGCCACATACATCTATGCTGCTGGCTTCCAAGCAGAGGTCTCTTCTCTGTATTCATTTGGTGCTGTGGGTACCAAGCATCTTGTAATGTCAGGGCGATCCTATTGTCTGTCCTTCACCAATGTCTTAAATACAAATTTGTGTTCTACTATTTGTCTTGGTTTGAAAGGCAGGTGTCTACCAAGGAAGGCGGGAACCTCCCTTGGAATGGAAAAAATACGACCGTCTTCCCTCCAAATTACGATAACTTTGAAATTATGGGGCTTTCAGGCAAAGATATGGGAGAAGGAATAACAGATATGTATATGTATATGTATATGTATATGTATATGTATATGTATATGTATATGTATATGTATATGTATATGTATATGTATATGTATATGTATATGTATATGTATATGTATATGTATATGTATATGTATATGTATATGTATATGTATATGTATATGTATATGTATATGTATATGTATATGTATATGTATATGTATATGTATAACAAGGCAAACAAACAAGAATGGCAGCAATAAGAAACAAAACCAGAAACGTAGTAACAGCCTTCTCTTGGCTATCAGGCACTTTCCCCTTTGGTGTAATTATGGTCACAGCCGACAGGGGTGCTGTTGGCTCCCAAGACGGCCAGGGCAGGTGTGATGATTCCCCTGCAGCTGCAGGGGGGGGCTGTGGTGAGAGCTCAGCTGCCTTCTCCACGTGGTTAACAGCAGGTATGCCAGCAGAAGAGATAAAAAAGGGGTTTTCTTTACAACGTCATAGGGGCAGTCGATCCCAGTGCCCCTGCAGATGGCAAAATGGGTTGGAGCAGGAACCTCAGAGCAGCAGTTGGAATGGCAGAGGCGAGCACATGCGGGGTAGTGAAAGGCATGAGGGACTTGTCTTTACAAACAAACTGTGGGTCTGCTGGTAGATAAAACTAGCACTGAGAGATAAAAGAAACAATGGGAAGGATTCCACTGATTGATTAATGGAATGAGGGAGATTTGTCTTTACAAACAAATTGTAGGTCTGGTGATAAAATTGGATACTGAGAGATGAAAGAAACAATGGGAAGAACCATAAATTCCATAAGGAATTCCACTGAGTGGCACAAGGAAAAGACAAAAGGGAGGTATACATTAGAAGTGGGTCTTAAGTATTAAGCATGTAGGGAAATCTGTACCTCTCAAGTACTTCAGCCAATAGGGAAAGGGAGAGGGACCTGTGGTCGGGAAACTGGGATTAAAAGGACACTGCATCCTCCAAAAATTTGAGAGACCCCATGGGGAATGCCCTGTGACCTCTCCCTTTATTCAAATAAAGTAACAGGACTCCTCTGTCTCCTTTGGTGGCATAAACCTTTGGTGTTTGTGGATTAATTTTCCTGACAGTAGCAAACAAAGCATAGCAGAAACACTGCAACTGTAGTAGGATCTGTGGGGTGTCCTGGCAGGCACAGGGCACTGGGTTACAGTGTAGCAAAAAACCCAGAGTAGTGGCAGAAAAAGGGCAGGGCTAGGCAGTGGCAGCCTGGCTCCCGAATGCAGCTGGGAGAGGCTCCCTTGGAGGGGCTTGGAGCTTGGGGTCCTGTGTTTTCTACTGAAGGACCTAAGTAGATGGTGAAGCTCCCTTCCAGTGAGGTAGGGTGTTAATAAGGCTCCAGTTTAACAGCTGCTCTTACAAGCAAAGGCTTACCCACAGTAGAAGCAGCAGCAATGGACAAAAGCTTCCCAGTGGCAGCGAATCCTCTGGACAGCAAGAATCCATTCCCCTCCAATCCTGAGAGCGAGTGAGCAAAGAGCCGAGCCCAGTCCCTCACTCCCCAGCCACAATCTTGCAGTGTCTCCCATCCCAAGAGAATGCCCCTCATCCATGAGAATGCAGCCAACCTCCCCCCACCTCAGTCAATTTTTTTGTCTCCTAAGTATCAGTCGTAACTGTCTCTTAGTAACAAATGCGACAAAATTCCCTGAGAGAGGGGGAAAAAAAAGGAAAAAATCCTGACATCCAACACTACTGTAAGTAGGGACTGAGGTTCAGAGCCACCTTATGGGCTGCATGTGACTGGAGAACTATAGTAAATGAAAAGAACAGGGCATATGCCTTTATTAATATTCAGCTCTTTATTAAAATGATCAGCTCATTATTAAAGTCATCAGCAGGATTGCAGAGTCCGATCGGAGTTTTCCACACTGCTGCAGCCGTCCAAAGGAGCAGATGCTGTCCCAGTTCATCATTCTACTGCAAGCAGTAGATGCCAAGTCCTTGTTCCCATAGGAACAGCTAGGAGTTCTCTCTGGTCAACCATCAGGAGGCAGGGCGGATGAGCACTCTGCTGCAGGCGTGCAGAGTCAGCTCTTTACCCTCAGGGAAACCTTTGAGAGTTCCCCATTTGTTGGAGTCCATGTTTCCATGGATCCTCCGCAGAGAGTGAGAAGTATAGAGATAGAATTAAAACCTTTAGAAAAATTAGAATATATAAAGCTTTAAATGCATAAAGTAGAAATCTAACCCTCAGCTTTAAGTTTTACATGCCCTAAGTCCTAGTTGTTAGTGTACAAGGACAGAGCTTTAGGCCTAGTGATAGAGTTTAGACACAACAAAAATAGAGTACTGTTTATAATTTTTAGTATGAATTTTATGTACAACAAGGTAGAACCTTATGCTAGTAAGACAGAGTTTTACGTTAATAGATATGCTATGAGCATAGGTTTTGACGCTGTTTTTCGTAGTTTTTCTGAACTTTAGAACTGTACCCCTGTCTGGGATCTGTGATCTTCTGTTCCCTTTCTGTTATTGTGACCCCACAGTTGGAAAATCCTGCTTGGGGTCAGGAGATGGGAGGCTGATTTACCTAGAGGCTGTAATGTCAGATTTATGCTTGCTTATAGTCTTACTAGAGTTTTGCTTGTTAGGAATTCTATGCTTTGCTTGCTGTTTCATTAGAACTTTGTGTGTTAAGTTTTCTATGCTTTGGATATTGTTTTATTTAGACTTTGCTTGTTCATGTTTATAACTGATTGTATTGTAAGGCCGCTCTTAGGACTCTCGCACCTTCAGATACATGCTTTGTAAATAAACAACTCTGCTTAGATACTAAAATGTTGTACGACCTTATAGAGACTCTATACCTGTAAAACGACCTCGGCACCCATTCTCTGCCTAAGTCACTTCGGCTGGCTGGTTCCCATTCCATCCAAACTCCTCATAGGTCATTGTGAATCTTCAAACCAGGTCAGAGGGGTGCATCCACTTAGTGCTTGGCCAGGGCACTAATTCTCCTGTGACGCCTCTAGCTTCTTGTCTTGGGGTGCAGTTTCCCTAAAAAAATCCTCCCAGCATCCACCAGGGTGGTTTTATCTGCATATACACATGCATATGCATTTGTCCTGGTCGTAGCCGAGGTTACTCCTGCTGAATGAGGTAGTTACAAAGGACAATAGGGCTATCTAGGCGTGGGCAGCTTCTTTCCACATTTCAATTAGGTAGGGAAAAGTTGGCAGGCAACTTTCCTTCAGGGCAGCTCTCCCTACTCAGAGTGGCTGGGGTGTGGGGGGGGTTAAAGAGGAAAAACCCCCTAGGACAGGGACAGCCCAGCCTTTTTTTCTTTTTTTTTTTTTTTACCGGGAAACTTGTTCATAACAGTAAACAATGTATCACATTTAGGTGACTTGAAGGTTCCCTGTATGTAGGAGAAATTTTGAGGTCTGGTAGTGACCCACTGTGAGAGTCGGGGCCCAAAGGTCCCTGGTTTTGCCTCACGACTTTTGTCAAGGACCCCCGTCAAGGAAGAGACTGTGTGCAAGGGGCTCGGGCCTAAGTCATGGTGTGTGTATACCAAGCACTGAACTGCAGGTGTGTCCACTGGACCAGAGCTGGCTCCCATGGGAACTTGTACGAAGACAATGGACAGCTGGACAGCCTGTGCTTACCAGTGGCCAGGCCCAGACCTGCTTGTTCTAAACGGTTGCACCTGATTCCCAGAGCAACGGGCCTCCTCACAATGACTCTCGGGTGCTACCCTCACATTGGCTGGGTGCCCCCCGCTTCTGCCTGCGTTGGCCGGGTGCCCCCTGCTTCTGAAATGACTATAAAAGCTTCCCCCTGTGACTCACACTTTGAGATCTCCCCACGGACAGAAGACGGATCCATTGGCCAGATGCCACGCCACGAGGACGTCACTCTGCTGTTGGTAGCTATATCCCCTGCCCCCCCCTTTCCTCGCTCTGTATCCTATTTTTCCTTTCTCATTCCCTCTATCGCAAGTGTTGTTGGCACTTAATAAAGGTGCATTTGTTGTATGATTAAACTATTGTCCCCTCGAGTACTTTTTGCACTCTGAGATCACACGAACCTATCACGATTCCTGCTTGGATTGGGACATTAAATTGGCGTCATGGACAGGATTCTGACAGACAGAGGGGTTGCAAGATTGTGTGTAGTCTGTAACAGGGGGAGGAAGATTTGCTCCAGCCGCACCTAGCCCATCACTTCAGTGCACGCGGTTAGAAAGCAATGGGGGCTTTCTGAATCCTCACACACTGCACACGCCTAAGGTGTAAAGGCACCCCAAACTCAATTGAGGGTTCTGTTGTCAGAATTTCACAAAGGAACTTTGAGTGCAAAAGTTGGGACTGACTAACTGGTGTTAGGGGGAGACATCCTGTGTTGTAACTGAAGGTGAACCTCCCAGGTAGATATGTCCCCCCACCCACCCAGGGAAGAGAAGGGAAGACAGCTTTGCTGTGCGTCTGTGTGTTGCCATGAGGTTTTTTCCTGGTTTGCCGAGTGTTCATATTGAAGGAGAAATGTGCAGTTTCTTGCGTTCGTGAATATAAACACAGGACCATGTTTTATAAACACTGGCCATGTTTTGCTAACTGTCTTTCATTGTTTACATATTTCTAGGTGGGAGGAGAAAGGTGATTGACAGTTGGCTTGACCAGTGTGCATTGAGAGGTGGAATTCCATCCTCCAATCCACAGGCCTCATAGGAAATGTATAAGAGTGGGTTTTTGTAAATAAAGTTGGGTTCCTGCCCTGCTCTGCTCTGAACCCAGATCTGTCCCCGAGTCTCATTTTCTGGTCAGGCCCCGCGGTGATATCTGTGTGTGTAACTAAGCAGTGCCTCCCTGACGTGGTTTTTGATCCCTTCACAAACATGGCTGAGGACTTCACTGTAAAAGATAAAACTGCATTTTATGCCTTGTTGGCAAAACACAATGCCCAACCCTCTCCTGGGGGGGAAGAATGGGCGAAAGTTAACTGGTTTAATTTGGAGAATGTAATTGATAGAATATCCTCTTTACAACATGAAACAAAGTACAAATTGGGCAGAAATAAGACTATCCTTGTTTCGGTTTTGAGACCTTGCCTCACAGCTGCCATAACAGAACGTAATGTGAAAATGAGTGAGGAACAAAAAATCATAGACTCTCTTCAAGATTTAGTTACAATTTTGCAAGGACAGTTAGATCAGGAGAGGAAAGAGAATTTTTTACTGAAAACAGCTTTAAGAGAATTATCTGTTAAAAATTCAAAACATGATGACCCAGCAAAAATTACTGCAGAAAAGGAATCTCCTTGTATTAACCAAATATATCCGGAAAAGGATTTTGAGTTAGCAAAAGATAAGACAGATTGGGCTGAAACTTTGATGCCCAAATTGAGACCATTAATTAAAACAGAATATAATTATATTAATGATGAAGATACTGACCCACACATCACAACTAAAGAAATCCCAGACACAGCTACTGAATTGGCAAAACTAAAAAAATACTTCAGTCGACTTCCACATGAATCAGAGACAGAATATGTCTTCCGAATGTCTCTCACCAGAGGAGATCAAATTTTATTGTCAGAACAAGACGCTAGTGGTTATTTGGGTCATGGTGTTTTCTTAACAACTGGAGATAAGCACAGACCATGGTCCCTAATTCAGTGTGCAGTTTATTGGGCTGGGGGAATTAGTCCCTTGGAAAGGGGAGACCCTTTAACCCTGGTCAGTAATTCAGACTAACTTTTAGAAAACATTCACAAAGCTGCCTGTTTACAAATGATACATGAAAAGAAATTAAATTCTGGCTGTGAATCACCAATGCAATTGCTGGTAAAGCCTGAAATTTTGACTCCTTTAATTTGAGGCTTGCCGGAGATCCTGAAACCCACCGCGATTCTTTTACAGAAAACTATAGCAACAATCACCCCACTTGATAGGTAGGACCGGTTTCTCGGTAACCTAAAGGATCAACATGATTCCTCTGATCCTGATAATACTCCCTTTTCAACCCCCTCTCAACCCCCAGACTCACAAGTGCGCTCTCCTGCTAGTGACCATAAGGTCTGGACATGGAGCGAAGTTGCAGAAGAGTTGATCAATTATAACAGAAAGTATGGATCTGTAAATACTTCAGCAGAGAAACCCGAGAAAACTAAAAATCTTAGACACATTGTTTCTTCGGGACACAAATCAGAGAAAACCAAAGGTGTCACACACATCACTGCTCATAACACTACTGCTCCTAAAGACAACACTGAGAAGGGGAAATTAATTTCCAATCGCCAGTATTGGTGGTCTTTAGGGCTGAGAAAGGGGGTCCCCAAAGACATTATGGATGGCTTGCCGATTAATAAATTAAGTAAAATTGTAACTGGCATGTTCCTAAACCCATTGTATCACATTCTCCTGCTGTTAAATACACTCAACCCACTGCACCCCCTTCACAGGCCTTGGGCACCCAGCCAGAACAATCCCTTCTACCAGTTCTGGGCGCTGAGCCAAAACTGAGCACTGAGCCAAAACAGCTTCTGCTGGCCCATAGCACCCACCTCCTCTCAGATGTGCACCCCATTGAGTCTAAACAGTTAAACTAGATTCTCCGTCTCTCGGTGGGCTGAGGGATGGAGATTGGGTGCACTTAAGAATGCTCACACATGATAAAACAACTGGAGATTTATGGATTACTGCAATAGTCGGCCCTAAATGAGGATTTGTTATCTTTTTAGTTGATATTGGAGCACAAATTTCTGCATTAAAAAGCACAGATGCCCAGAAATGTGGAGTTGTTACAATGAAAAAACAATATTGTGTTTTAAATGCTTTAGGTACCTCTGGTGTTATGCATGTAGCTTTGGTTAAACTTTTGCTGCCTGGAGAAGACAATTTATTGACTATCAAAATAGCAGTTGGAGATATCAGAGAAAGCTTAATGGGGATGGATATTTTAGCAGGCAGTGGACACATTCAGAAGGCTGTTTATGGTCTTTTGGCATATCACAGCTTAACATCAGGTTGCTACAGGTTGCACCATCACTCCCCTTTAGCAAAATTACCAATGTAAAACAATACCATCTTCCTTCTGGAGCCAAAGAGGGCATCAAACCTGTTATACAGGATTTGCGAGATCAAGGAGTAATTGTTAATACACATTCTCCCTTCAACTCACCTGTTTGGCCAGTTCAAAAGCCTAATGGTAAGTGGAGATTGACAGTAGGTTATCACAGGCTAAATGCCAACACAAATCCACTCACCTCAGCTGTGCCAAATTTAGCTGAATTAATAACATTGATTCAAGAAAAGGCTCACACCATCATGGGAACTATAGATGTTAAAGACGTTTTTCATGACACCTATACAACCAGAGGACATGGACCGTTTTGCTTTTACTTGGGAGGGACAGCAATATACCTTCACTAGACTCCTCCAAGGATATCGACACTCTCCCACTCTAGCCCACCAAGCTTTGGCTAGAGAATTAAAACTAATACCTACACCTGACAATGTAACTGTGTATCAGTACACTGATATCTTGGTGGGGGGAGACGAAGTAGAAGTAGTGGGGGATACTCAACAGAAAATTATTTCCCACTTGGAAAGTCTTGACTTGCAAATACCCTCAGAGAAAATTCAGAAACCTTCACAAGAAGTGAAGTTTCTGGGCATTTGGTGGAAAGGAGGAATGACGTGTATTCCCCGATACTCTGACTTCTTTAGGTCAAATTAAAATGCCAGAATACAAGAAAGATCTCCAGCAACCTTTAGGATTGTTAGTGTTTTGGAGGAAACATATTCCAGACTTCTCTATCATTGCTAGACCTCTTTATGATTTGCTGAGAAAAGGGGTGAATTGGGATTGGACCCAGTCTCAGGAGGAAGCATTGCAATTATTAATTTTTGAAGCTACAGCTCACCAAGCACTTGGCCCTATTCATCCTACAGATCCTTTTCAAGTAGAATGGGGTTTTGCTTCCTGTGGATTGTCAGTGCACATATGGCAACGAGGGCCAGAAGGCCCCACTAACAGAAGGCCTGTTGGTTTCTATTCTCGAGGCTTTAAAGATGCTGAAAAGAGATACACAGTTTGGGAGAAAGGATTGTTTGTGGTTTGCTTAGCTCTCACTGAAGTAGAAAAAAATCACACGGCAACAACCCATTGTTTTGAGAGGCCCTTTTAATGTTATTAAGATTGTCACTACTGTGGCTGCTACCCCTGACGGGGTGGCTCAGAGGGCTTCAGTGAGGAAATGGTATGCCCAAATTGAACATTATTTTAATACATTTAAGATCACTGAAGGTGCTGTTAAAAACTTGGCCATTCAAGAAACTGAGAGCTTGAGTAATACCCAGGACAAACCTGTTTCTGTGATTAAGGTAGCCCCTCCTTTTTCCCCTGAACAATCAGAAAATTCATGGTTCACTGATGCTTCTGCAAAGTGGGAGGGGAAAGTATGGAGATACAGGGCCGTGGCCCTACACACTTCTTCTGGTGAACAAATCATTATGTGTCTTGGTTTGAAAGACAGGTATCTGCTAGGAAGGGGCCAGGACCTCCTTAGAGATGGAGAATTTGAATCTTTTCCCTCTAAATTATTCTAATTTAAAAAATTAAAGGAGCTTTCAGACAGAGGTATGGGGATAGGAATAACAGTTCTTTACTAGTATATTAGACAAAACAACAAACAAACAACAACTACAGCATTAATAATAAACAGAACCAAGAACCTTGAGGACTTTTTTTCACAAAAAAAGCCCGGGGCAGTTTGATCTCGGTGGCCCTGCAGGACTCCGAGAGGCTGAGCTGGAAGGGAGGAAAGTCCCAGGCTGGTGGATGAGATGAGGAGCTCTGCGCTGGTAGCTGGAGTGGCAGGGGTGTCCCGGCAGGGCTTGGAAGTGCTGGGCTACAGAGTAGCAGGGGAACCTCAAAGCTCCGAAGAAGTAGCGGTGGTGGGGGGGGAAGGCTGGAGAAAGCGAGCTCAGGATTCCTGGGTACAAGAGCAGATGACGGTAGATTTCCCAGGACAAGACAGAGGCAGAGTGATAGCCGTGAACTCTTCCTGCAGCGAGGGGGCAGCTTGACCGTCTTCTTCGGCGCTGAGAGCAAGAGTGAGTTCCCTTCCCCCAGCTCTGTCTTTTTACCTTTCCCAAAGCTCGTCATCTCTCTCTTCTGAGGGACACTCCTAGAGACTTAAAAACAATAGGTGTAGCCTTGTGTTGCCATGTCTTTCAAGTACTCCTTTTTGTTCTGATTAAGTAGTCATTAAGGCTTCTTGGAAACTTATGGGAAAAAATTCTGTAAGTGAAAAAAAAAAAAAGCAAATCTAACCCCCAACATTATGGAAGGAGAGGGTAGTGCACTGGTAGGAGAACTCAGCTGTTTGTAGTGTTTTCAAGCGTGAAGCACAGACTATTTCCCTTGTTTGTATTTACACTGACTCCTATGCTGTGTTCAAAGGATGTACAGAGTGGCTCATTTTTTGGCAAAAGAATGATTGGGAGGTTAACAGAATCACAGTGTGGCAAAAGGAAAAGTGGCAAGAGATTCTAAGCATTGCTAGCCAAGGAAATTTTACTGTGGGGTGGGTTGCCTCTCACTAGACAGATGGAAATTCAGCAGGAGAGTGGAACAATAGAGCAGATGAGTTAGCTAGACTGAGTCCCCTGAAAAAAGAACAAATCACAGAGGACTGGGATCGGTTATTAGAATGGCTGCATGTTAAAAGAAAGCACACAGGTGCAAAAGATTTATACAGAGATGCTCATGCCCATGGCTGGCCGGTTACCAGAGAAATGCGTAAATCATGCATTTCAGCCTGTGAGCAATGCCAAAAATGGCTTGAAAGACACCCCTAGGAAGATGACCCTTTGCATTTAAGAGAAAATAAAGGTTTATGGGACGTGTGGCAGATAGATTATGTCAGTCCCTTTAAAAGGTCAGGAGGTAAACATTTTGTTTTAGTAGGAGTGGAGATTGTGTCTGGGTTAGTTCAAGCCGAGGCTTTTAAAAGAGCTATTGGAGATAACACTGTTAAAGCATTGCAAGAGTGCTTTGGGACTTTTCCAAAACCCCAAGAAATTCAATCTGACAGTGGGTCCCACTTTACTGCTAAAGTTGCACAGGATTGGGCAAAAAGTGAAGGAATAAAATGGACTTTTTACACCCCTTATTACCCCCAAGCTAATGCTATTGTGGAAAGAACTAATGGTCTCCTGAAATGATTCCTTAAACCTCAGGATGGAGGTTGGGATCTTTGGCTGTGGGATGAGCTGTGAATGATAGATGGGGAGTGAACGGTTGTCCCTAAAGCACTGCATTTTCCCAAAGGCCCCAAGCATAATTCCTGTTCTACGGGGACCAAATGATTCAAAAAACCCAAGTCACTATCCTGGACAACCTGTTTTGGTGGACCTCCCTACAGTGGAAGAAGTACCACTTGTGTTAAAAACTCCTCTGAATAAATATGCATGGGTTGCATCTGATGCTCTGAGGAAAGAACATTGGATAAGTACACATTGGATAATTCCATCATTTTAATTTTCTGCCCCTTTAGTGGCAGGCTCTGTTGTTCTTGCTTTTTTACAGGAGAATGCCAGAGGACATGTGTAGCAGATGAACATGATACCTATAATAATACTTCTCTGCATCCTACCGCAATACCATGGCCAACACTCTGTCAAGTGGCCGTGGTCAGAAGCTACTGTCAGGTTTACCAGCATCCAAGGATCCTTTCCCAGGGATCGTCACCCAAACCTAGCAACTGTGGTACTGCATGACTCTGAGGTGTACCATTCGAGTGACTGGGGTTGGGATCAGAAAGATTGGTCCAGAACTCTAACTGGGACTTTTGGTGAGAAGATTCAGGTAGGATGCAGGAAAGTAGAAGGTCTTTCACATGAGAAAGCTTCCAGTATTGCCATTGCCAGAAATTTTTTGGAATCTAACGTTACAAGCAATTTGCACCCCAGCATAACAGCAAATCTTTGCCGTACAACAGTGTGGGCATGTGAGAAACAAGCTCCTTTTATACTGTGTTGCTGTCAAAGGATGGTAGGTAACTTTCCCTTACACTACAGTACTAACAATGTTGAAATCACGAGGCTTTGCAAAAATGAATCTGGTGATTGTTGGCATAATTTCACTTTAACCAAACCCACCTATTGTCCTAGGGTGACTTTATGATGCTTGTATCCCCAATCATCTGTTCTGTTTGTGCTGTATATTGAGTTCTGTGCCTTTAAGATTGGCTCTGAGAGCAAAGCAAAGAAAGAAGAAGTGCCAAATTTGTTTTGAAAACAGCTCTCCTCCTACACATTCCTCTCTGGGGACTGTGTTCATCTGAAGCACAGACCGGGACCTGTGACAGAGATCTTTTTTTGCTTTTTAGTTAGTTTTAGCTAGCTAGGGCAGAGAAGTTCCCTGGACTGTTTTTTTTTTTTTTTTTTTCTTTTTCTTGGGACTCTTTGAATCTGCTCCAGACTGAAAACCCCAGAGAAGCACCAAGGGCTCTCACCTGCATCCCACTGGGCCTGGACCTCCAGAGGAACTGAGACTGATAAAGAACTGAGTGAGCTGAACCACCTACGGCAAAGATTTTTTCAGGTTTACCATCTCTGTTCGGAGAAGTGAGAGGTTTTATTGTTTCATATTATTCATTCTTTATGCTTGTAGGCATTTTGTTATTAAATAAATAGGTTTTTTCCACTTTTCTCCAAGGAAGTTCTTTTCCCAGACCAGCTGGGAAGAAGGGCCTTTTGAGTTTTCTTTCCAGAGAGACCCTATTCAGAGGTTTCCTCCCAAATTTGCCCTAAACCAGGACACCTATGTATCATGTAACTGGCAAAGAATGGATCAATCAGGCTTGCAAGGTTTGGTTTATAAATTTAAAATGAATGTTGTGGCAAAACCCATATTGAGTGTAATGGCAGTCTACCATGGTGAAAGTGTCTCCCTAGTGATGGATGATAAAAATAAAGTTTTCCCTCCTTTTATGGTATCACAAGGTGATAGCATTGCAATCAGATGTGAATTGAATAATGGATCACACATAGAACCAGTACACAGTTATAGTACAGGGCCTCATGGCCGTATTTTGTCTTGTGAATTTCAAAATCAGAACTGTTGGTTAGATCTAACTGATGTACAGATTTCTCATAAAATCATGTGTGGAAAAAAACAACACTAAATATTGGGGAAAACTTGCTGTTGATGTTGTGACACCCACTTCCCAATCCCCGGTTGTGTTAACCCCAAAGATTTTTGAAATTGGGCCATATATCATCAAGAAAACTGTAAACAACAAATATTGTTCAATCCGGTCTGGTCTCTGAAACAAGTCTAATTGTTGATGCAGAATAACGTTTCAGAAATCCAGCCAGCCTGCTCACCTTTTTTGCAGACTTCCTTTGAGGGGTGGGATACCTGGTTGCGAAAGCGTAGCCCCTCTAAGAAACGGATGGCGAGGGACATAATCGGTGTTGTGGGAACAGGATTGGGAATTTTGAACAGCATTGATTCAGAAGTATTGATGAATAAATTGGCTGCCACAACTAGAGATTTAACAAGACTACAACAGCCCCAGTCCTCATCTTTATCAGCTTTGGAGATTCAACAGTGGTTGTTATCAAACATACTACCAAATTGGGAAAAGGTGAATGTAAATGACCACAAATTGATAATTTATGCACTTAGTGTTGCACAGAATAACATTTCCCTAGCTTTGAGTTGTGTTCAAGCCCAACTGTGGATGCAGTCAGTTGCTGCTTCCATAATTAGAGAAGTTGAAGAAGGCACTTCTCCCACTGAATTTCGGAAAATAATTTGGGACACTGCCACTGACTTTGAAAGAGATTTTCAATCCTGGTGGAAATTGGTAAATTTCACCTATGATCCCAGCACAAACACAGCTACAGCTTTTGTACTAACTATAGAAAATGCTTCAGTGCATTCAATTTTCCCTATCATTGCATTAGGATTGAATCATCATGGAGCTGTTCTCTGTCCTGAACAGAGAGAATGGGCCTGTCAGGTTGGTAATAAATGGCAAACTGTATATTTGGAAACCTGCATTGTCCAAGAACAACAAGGGTTCATCTGTGAAGGTAATGCAATTAGAGCTCAGGACATCTGCCTTGACACAGAACAAAATGTTTGTCATTTTGAGGTTTGTTTTAATAAGACTTTTGAAACAGTGCCTGTATATATAGGCCATGGTTTTTGTATGCTTAAGAACTATTTGTGATGTTTTGTTTGCAGAAGGTGTAGTAGTAGATGTTAAAAATCATTCAAATCTATGTGTTTGTAATTTTACCAAGATTGTAGGGTTATGACTTTTCTTATGTGGCTCCAGTTACTTCTCACTACCTTTTACAGTCCAATTATACACTCATTCACAAGCTATTTCCTACACCTATTGGAATGAACCTTACTTTGGTAAAGCAATTGTTGCTCCATCAGGACTTGATCAAAATTTTAAACAAAATTAAAGAAGGTGGGCAGAGAACTTTGGTAACAGTTTATCTCAATGTAGAAAAAATACTCTGTGTTTTGGAGAGAGTTAAAAAAGATGCTGAACACAAATGGTGGGATACCCTTTTTGGATGGTCACCTACTGCCACTGGTGTTTTGAACAAATTGTGTCACCTCATTAATTGTTCTTTTAATTTTGGTTTTGATTGGTTTTATCAGCAATTTTATGTATCATGAATTGGAAAATGATGAAACGGATGAAACAATTGGTTTTTATAATGGATGCACACAATTTGGTCAATAACTCACTTGCCATAGATATCCCCAAGGTTATTGACACAAGACGAACTACACCAACAGTAAAGTAAGAATTTTTGATGCATATTTTAAATTGATTGCTGTATTTTTGATTTTTTGTGATTTGTTTTGATTGTTTGAAAGAAAAGTGTTTTATTGCAATTATTATTGACTGAAATTGTTTAACTGGAATTGTTTGATTTTTTAATTATTAATTGAATGTGAACTTAATGAGAAAAAATTTTAACAACAATTTGATTTGTTTCCTTTTTCTTTTCCTTTTTTTCTCTTTCCTACTTTTCTTTATCCCTCTACTCTATTCCCCTGTTTTCCGGGATATGCTACTGATGGCTTGACGAGTTCTGAAGACTTCACAACAACACTTCTGAATCATGCTCAGTTCTCTTGATGACTATCATGAGTCACGGGGTGGTGTGAGAGTCCGGGCCTGAAGGTCCCTGGTTTTGCCTCACGACCATTCGTCAAGGACCCCCGTCAAGGAAGAGACTGCATGCAAGGGGCTCAGGTCTAAGTCACGGTGTGTGTGTACCAAGCATTGAACTGCAGGTGTGCCCACTCGACCAGAGCTGGCTCCCATGGGAACTTGTATGAAGACAATAGACAGCTGGACAGCCTGTGCTTACCAGCAACCAGGCCCAGACCTGCTTGTCCCAGACCTGCTTGATCTGAGTTTAAACGGTTGCACCTGGTTCCCAGAACAACGGGCCTCCTCACTGTCACCATGAGATTTTCCTAGTTTGCTGAGCTTTCATATTAAAGTAGAAGTGTCCACCTTCTCACGCTCTTCTCATGCAAACAGGAGATTGTGAAGTGTAAACATTATCATTGTTTTCACATTCCTCTCCAAGGAGAGGAGAGGTTATGTGACAGTCCCTTTGACCAATGTGGTTGAGACGTGGGAATATCCCCCTCCAATCCATGGTCACCTTTCTAAAAGTATATAATAGGAAGTAATAAACAAAGGGAGTGATTCTTCTCTGCTGCTCTGCTCTCCCAAATTCCGACTCTCCGTGTGTTACTTGAGTGAGGCTAACAGTGACACTCACAATGACTCTCGGGTGCTCCCCCCACATTGGCTGGGTGCCCCCTGCTTCTGCCTGCATTGGCCGGGTGCCCCCTGCTTCTGAAATGACTATAAAAGCTTCCCCCTGTGACTCACACTTTGAGATCTCCCCACGGACAGAAGACGGATCCATTGGCCAGATGCCACGCCACGAGGACGTCACTCTGCTGTTGGTAGCTATATCCCCTGCCCCCCCCTTTCCTCGCTCTGTATCCTATTTTTCCTTTCTCATTCCCTCTATCGCAAGTGTTGTTGGCACTTAATAAAGGTGCATTTGTTGTATGATTAAACTATTGTCCCCTCGAGTACTTTTTGCACTCTGAGATCACACGAACCTATCACGATTCCTGCTTGGATCGTGACACCCACAGATTCACAAAATTTAAGGAACCATAGATTTATGGCAATGCACTGTGTGAAGCAGTCTAACCACCTCATAGGAAAAAGGATTTTACTTAACAAAAGGAAAGAATTGTTATCTTGTCTCTTCAGCTAACTTGCCTTTCTCCACTCATGTCTTTTGTTCACACTGAACCTGTTTTGGAAAACTCTTAAATGCCTTCATAACTTTCAGCATGTGAGTAGTCTGACATAGTCCATTAATCACGTATACAAATGCATGTAGGTTGAAAGGGCTGTTGAAGTATGTTAGAATTGGGAAAAGTGATTGTTTCCAAAAGTTTGCTTTTTTTTTTCCAAACTTCATCTCAACTGATTAGAATAAAAAAATATTCATGTTCCCTAACAATCTTTCCTCATTTACATATTTAAATGCTTTTCTAGATTGGGGCCAGAAAGAACTTGTCTAAGATTAAGGATAGCTTTCTTTGATGGTATATGCTCTGAGCATTATAATGGCTACATCGTAGGTTTCCTGGAATTATTGTACATTGAATGGTGCAAAACATTTCCTGGAATTATTACTTGTGATTTTTAGTAACTACCTAACATCCTGTGAATGCTAAAATACAGAACTCCACAAGGCTTTTGGATACATAGTGACATCCAGTGGGTAGCTTCTGATGGTGATAAAGATCACCTATGCTTCTTCAACTTGTCTGCATTAGTTACAGCATATTGTACATCACTATGTAATAACTTCAAAGGAAGTGAGGCTTTCCCTTCTTTGCAAAGCCTTTGAAATAGACATACCATCATAAAGACTTCAGTCCATTTACTCCATCATTTACAAAATACTCATATAGATCTTTAAATCTATACAAGCACAGAGTACTAGCAAGCATTTGATTAAACCAAACATTTCTTTGCAGCTTTGTGCGTTGCTGGTTCACTGTCTACAAAGGTCACATCAACCCTGCAGTATTTCATATTCTGACAAAGATGACAAACATATGTACCATACTTTTTATACACCACATAAACTCATAATTAGCCTGTGCTGCCCTCCTTTCCTTTGTTTTTGAAGACAATCTGTTTCGCATTAGCTGTATGTCAACATTAATGATGAACAGTCAAGAAAAGCAGTGGAAAAAGGAGACTTGTTCACTAAGACAGGAAGAAGTAGTCACACAGGTTATACTTATGAAATTCAGGGCTATTCCAGTCAAACAGGACTGCTGGCAACTGGGTTGTCGGAAATGTTCTCCAAGCCTGATTTTCTTCTTGTTTACAGGAGTTTAATGCTACAGATTCAGCAGTTTCAGGGTAGAAATGAAATCAGAAGAATCAGACTGAGAAACTTGTCTGACAATTTCCCTATTCTCTTCTGATCTGCAGTGGGAGAAGAGATTTGTACCAAGATATCTCAATTCTCTTGCATTTATCTCAGTTTAATTTTGGAGTAATTCCATGCAAGTTGAAGGAATTAGACTTAAAGGAGAAGAAGAAATAAAGGTTAACTTTTTCTAGACTTTTTATGGAAAAGGACATTTTTATTACTTTATCAACAGAAATGAAAGTCTCAGTTATGACCTATCCCAACCCCAAATTGTGTCTTTGTCCAACTGCAACGAAAAGTGTGTTATTCCAGTATTTGGCAACACCCTTTCCAGAACCTCAGGCTGTAGTTTCCTCCAGGGAAGATTTGTTTAGAACCATTTACACTGGGGAAGGAGGGAAAACCAAAAATCATATTTACTTTTTCTTTCTCATATAGGACTACAAACACACACACATAAACACTCACACTTTTGTGCATCCAGTATATCTTCCTAGGTGACTGAACTGATTGATGATTTCATTTCACTATTCAAGATTTTTCTTTCTTCAGAGCATTGATTCTGTTGAAAACAGAGCTAGTTCCACTTTTTATCAAAATCTGGTAGAGTTAAAATTAGTGTTATGAGGAAGGTTGTGTTGGAGTCCAGGATATTCCTCTGGCCGCCCTGGAGGATTTGAAGACTGTACAGGGGGGTCTGGGATCTGTACAGGGGGGTCAGTTAGACCCACACAGATCCCAGGAGGACACTGACTCTGATTCCTGTCCATGGGAGTGAATACTCACATGCAGGAAGAATCACAAATCCTAAGAATTTAAAATAAGTAGTGGATGGTTTATTATAGAATATAAATATAGAAATTAGGATTCTTAGCATATGGGGCTGAAGAGACAAGATGGAGGAATTGGGGAGTGGCCCCTGTCCTCCTTGCTCTTGCTCTCGTCCCCCATCTTGTGCTGAGTTGGGTTTTAGAGATTGGCTTAGAGTAGAACTGACATGTTAGTATAGGTAGTAGATATTGGTAAAATTTTGTAAATAAAAAATACATCTCGGACAGTGGTTGGGTCAAGGGTGCCGTACATAAGGTGCGGGGCTCTCTGATCGGCCCAGTCTGCCGCGTGTCCTGCTCTGCTGGGGATGCCTTGCAGAGCTGAGAAAGAACTAAGATAAGGTACCCTGCCAGGGAAGTGCCTGGCAGAGCTGAAAAAGGACTGAGATAATGAAGAATAAACAACCTTGGAAATGTGCACTGGCGGACTCAGCTTGTCGTCTCTACCTCTGGTGTGTAACACTTAGGGCAAAGAGAAGACTGAAAACCTTATTACCTCTGGGAACAGCAACCCAGAGGAAACTCCCAGGGAACAGCAACCTTGGGAGAACCCTTATTACCTTGGGGGTCAGCAACCCCAAGGAGAATCTCAAGGAAACAGCAACCTTGAGAGGTTGGAGCAAAGAGGAAATCTAAATGAAGGCATCTACACAGTATCACAGATCTTTACTCTGTGTATTGGGTTTATGTGGCAAAGTTTTGGTGGGATGGGCAGAGGGACTGAAGGGGTGCCTTCTCTAAGACACTAGAAGCTGTCTTCATGTCGAACAGAGCCAGTCTCACTCAGCTGGCTCCAAGACAGACCCACTGCTGGCCAAAACTGAGACAATCAGTTAGTACCACTGTATTGGGTTTGCATGGCCAAGCTTTGGTAGTGAGGGGACTATGGGGTGGCTTATGTGAGGAGCTGCTAGAAGCTTCCTCCACTTCCAGCAGAGCCAATCCCTGCCAGCTCCAAAGATGGATGTGCCAGTGGCTAAGGCTGGGCCAATTAGAAATGGTGGTAATGCCTATCTGAAAACATATTTAAGAAGAAAGAAAAAAAAGTGATTGCACAGTTGTAATTGCAGACAGAGAAGAGCAGAGTGAGAACATGTGAGAGGAACAACCCTGCAGACACCAAGGTCAGTGGAGGAGGGGAGGAGCTGCTCCAGGCATCAGAGCTGACATTCCTCTGCAGCTTGTGGTGAAGACCATGGTGATATAGGCTGTCTTCCTGCAGCCCATGGAGACCCATGGGGATACAGAGATCCAGCTGCAGTCTGTGGAGGAGCCCCATTCCAGAGCAGGTGGATGCCTGAGAGGAGGCTGTGACCCTGTGGGAGGCCCATGGAGAGAGAAACACCCACTGGAGCAGCCTGTCCTTGAAGGACTGCAACCCATGAAAGAGGGACTCGCACTGCAACAGTTTGGGGAGGACTGTTGGTTGTGGAATGGACTCATGTTGCAGCAGTTTACAGAGAACTGTTGCTCGTGAGATGGACTCACACTGGAGAAGTTTGCGGAGAACTGTTTCCCATGGGAGAGACCCCATGGTGCAGCAGGGGAATGACTCCTCTCCCTGAGCAGCAAGAGAAACAACAGGTGATGAACTCACCATAACCTCCATTCCATATCTCCCTGCACTGCTGAGGGAGAAGGTAGAGCTGGGAAGGAGGGAGGGGTGTTTTTTAAGGTTTCATTTTACTTCTCATTATCCTGCTCTGATTTTGTTTGCAATGAATTAAATTATTATCTTTAATTTGAGCCTGTTTTGCCCATGACAGTATTTGGTGAATAATGTCTCCTGGTCCTGAAGCGGAACAAAGACTCCACAACCAAAGGTTATGAAGTAGGTATGCTTTACTTGGCGCCTAGATGCAGGGGAGGAGGGGGTGGATAGCTCTGCCAAAGATGTGTACCCTGATCAGAGCAGGAGCTCTGTTCAAATACACTTAAACTCATACATATTTATGAAATTTTCAACATCGCCTATACATATTCAGAACCTATCCCTGCCTACTCTCACTTCGTATGTTAATCAGCTTTTTGTCAGTCTGCGCTTGCGCATTATCTCCTGGTGGTCTCAGTAGTGTGGGTTGCTGGATGAAGTAAAATAGTCTTCCTCAGGTGTCCACTGGATGAACCCAGTCTTTGCACAGGCTCTCTTGGTCTCTCGCTGTCCTCCAATGTTCCTGGACATAGTCTAAACTACAAATCAAAATTTTCCAGTTTTTTGAGCACTGGTTTCTGCTTATCAGTCTTAAACAAATGAGTAAGTTCCCGTTTTTGTATGGCAAAGGACTATCTGTTTTTAACACACTTGTTTACACAGTAAATTGTAATCTGTTTAAATTTAGTTTGAAGTTCCTTATATGAGTCCTTATCTCAACTCATGAACCCTTTGTTATATTTTCTCTCCCCTGTCCAGCTGCAGAGTGGAATGAGAGGGTGGCTTTGGTGGGTGCCTGGCATCTAGCCAGCATGAACCCACTATAATCTCATTGCTGTTTCCAGTAAATTGTTCTTATCTCAACCTGAGATCTTTCATGCCTCCAATTCTCCTTTCCTGTCTGCCACGGGGAGGGGGGGGGGGGGGAGTGAGTGAGCAGCTCATGGGTTTCAGTGGAAATACTAATTGGGGAGTACTATTCCTAAACTAGGATATAATCTTGCAAACTCCCAGTGAAAGTGGTCTACCACTTGTCTTGGTTTGGAAAGACAGGTATCTGTCAGGGAAAACAGAAGTTTCCCTTGGAATGGAGAATGTAAAAACCCCCTTCCCTCCAAATTATTACAATTTTGCAATTAGGAGCTTTCAGGCAAAAAATATGGGAATAGGAATAACAGTTCTTTACTAAGAATATTAAAAAAAGAAAAAATACAAATACAGTAGTACAAAAAACAAACAAGCAGACAAACAAAAGTCCTAGAAAACCCTGACAGAGTCAGAGATACAACCTGACATCCTGTTGTCAGGGTGTTGGAAGCAGTCCAAATAAGTCTTCCTGGAGTAACAGATGCTGCTCTGTGAAGTAGAGATGATCCTGTAGAACAAAGGGTCCAGTGCTGGCGAGATAGGTCTGGTCTTCCTCTGAGAATTCAGTAGAAAACCAGCTGCATTAGTGTTTGGGATTGCAGGTTTTATGCTGGTGGAAAGGCTTTGGCTCCTCCCACTGAGTGGAGCATCTCACAATGGGATGAAGTAATGTTGTCAGTCATGTGAGAGGCCTTGAATGGCCCATTCACAGGTGATGTCCCTCGGAGGAGGATGGGTGCGGGAGGAGGATGGATGCAGGAGTAGGATGGGTGCAGGAGGAGGATGGGTGCAGGAGTAGGATGGGTGCAGGAGGAGGATGGGAGCAGGAGGAGAGAAGAACAATATCTCCCAACAGGTTTCAACAGATGAAAATAGAATACACATTTTTGGTTACATTTTCCAGCCCAAGGCACCACTAAGGACGGCATATAGTATCCAAGAGAACTAGAATTGCTGGAAGCCATCTCATCTACAGCAACCTAGAAAACTATGAGGTCTCCAAAGATCCAGAGGATATCTTGTGCACACAGGCAATGTGGAGGAAGATGATTCAAAGTGCCTCTGCATCATATTCTAACAGCTTACCAATGAAGTATTGCTTAGATATGCATACATCAGCTGTGGAGAGAGCATCTTCCTGGCTCCAAAACTTTGAAGAAAATCTTTGTACCTCCTCATCCCTACAGGCCAGTGCCTCAGATGTCAGGAGCAGCCCAAGAGATTGGTCCTTTCCTGCCCCAGTCAGAGGGAAAGGAAGCCCCAGGCACATGCTGCATGGTGCACTCTGGTTCTTCCTACTTGACCAGGAGTTGGACATAAAATGGGATGATGAACCCACCTTTCAGCTGGAAGCCCGTGTATATGAACTGAGAGGGAAGGGAGCTGTTAAGATAGGGTCATCCAAAATGACTGTCAGTGTAGTTGCCTCAGAGACACAAGAAGGGTATCAGTGCTCTTCCACATAGAACTGAAATCACCTCCTTTGATCCTGGTGAGGGGATGTCTGGTCTGGCATTGCAAAGGTCAAACAGTGAACACTCCAGTGAAGAATATGAATGGAGGGTCTCTGCATTCAACTGTCACCAAATTACTGAAAACTGGGTAAAATAAAACTCCTTAACACAAATTTAGTGTTAAAGAGGGAATAATTTATTCAGGTGCCTGGAGTGGCATGGGGGATTGTGGAAGGGGCTGACAGCTGGTCTGTGAGCCAGGAAGAGTTAATTGATGAGATCCATGTGTACTCCTGAAAGGAATTTTTAGCAAGGCCATTGACATGGAAACCAAGAAGAAGGAAAAGATAAGCAGAAGAAACCTGCAGCTGGAAAAAGTATTTTATAAAAGTTTTGTGAATGCTAGCTGAAAACAGTGGTGGAGACTGCTCTATACTAATGAACACTTTGTTGATTTATTGTAACCAATGAATAAGTTTAAACTTTGTTGAGGAATGTATAAAAGACAGCATGCCGCCATAATAAACAGAAGCATTCTGAAGTTCTACTGCGTCACTCTGTGTGTCGTGATGGTCTCAATAGTGACAGGGGATAACTCCTCCTAATATGCCCTCCGATTTCTACAAGTGTCTTGCTTATATACAGTCACTATGTACATACTATTATTTGCCCATTACCATAAAACCCTCCCAATTATCCCTAAGTCCCCAAAATCAGTCCTTGTTTTGGTTGTACTTGCATTCCTGAGCCAGATGTCTTGTCTTTATCTTCCAATGTCCTTGCCTGGATTGCAATTTCTGAATGCCTTGTTTCTCTGCTAAAGGTCCCCAGACACAGTGTCTTCTCTGCTAAAAGTTGTCACAGTGTCTGCTAAAAGCTCACAGTCACTGTAGAAATTTAATTAACCTTTTTGACATTACAGCCAAGAGGAAGAAATGGATGCCAGGATATACTAGATTGTATGGATTCCATGACCTGACATGCCAGATCCACAGAAGTATAAGGCTTTAGCAGATACTGGTGCACAGTGCACAGTGATGCCATCAGGGTACAGGGATACAGAATCCATCTGGTTCTCTGGAGTGACAGAGGGATGCAAAGAATTGTCTGTATTAGAGGCTGAGGGAAGCTTAACAGGGGACAAGTGGGAAAAGCACACCATTGTGACTGGACCAGAGGCCCTTTGTATTCTTGGCATCAACTACCTCAGGATAGGATACTTCAAGGACCCAGAAGGGTACTGATGAGCTTTTGTCTATCCACCATGAACTCAGAGAAGATCAAACAGTTATCTATCTTGCCCACATCCTCAGGAGATACCTTCCTTTTGAGATTGTTTCAAGTTGAAGAACAGGACTGCACCAGCAGCAATATCACATAAACCAAGACTCTGGCTCCTGTCCACGAGATGATTCATCAATTGGAGAGCCAAGGAGTGATCAGCAGAAGTCACTCACATTTTAATAGTCCTATAGGTCCAGTGCAAAAGTCTGATGGAGGGTGGAGGTTAACAGTAGACTATTGTGGCCTGAATGACATATCATCATTGAGTGTTACTGCAGTAGACATGTTAGAGCCCCAATATGGAGTCAAAAGCAGTCAAGTGGTGTGCTGCAACTGACATTGCCAATGCATTTTTCTCAACTTCTTTGGCAGCAGAGTGCAGACCGCAGTTTGCTTTCATGTAGAAAGGTGTCAAATACACCTGGTATTGACTGTCTCAGGGGTGGAAACATGGCCCAACCATCTGTCATGGATAGATCCAGACTGCCCTGGAATTGGGTGACACCCCTGAACATCTACAGTGCAACAATGACATCATCATGTGGGGCAAAAAGGCAGAAGTGCCTGAGAAGGGGAAAAAAAACCCCTCAGATTCTTCTGAAACCTGGTTTCACCATAAAAAGAAGCAAGGTCAAAGGGCCTGAACAGGAGATTCAGTTCTTGGGAATAAAATGGCGGGATGGACACTGTCACGACCCTATGGATGTGGTCAACAAGATAGCAACTATATCTCCACCAGCTAATAAGAAGGAAACACAAACTTTCCTGGGCCTTGTGAGATTTTGGAGAATGCACATTCAAGGATATAGCCAGCTTGTGATCTCCCTCTATCAAGTGACTGGAAAGAAAACCCCTTTTGAGTGGGGTCTTGAGCAACAACAGGCCTTTGAGCAGATCAAACAGGAAATAGCCTGTGTAGTAGCTCTTGGGCCTGTTCAGACAGGACCAGCCATGCAAAATATACTCTACACTGCATCTGGGGAGCAGAGTCTCACCTGGTGTCTCTGGCAAAGGACATCAGGAGAAACTCGAGGCTGACCACTAGGGTTTTGGAGTCGGTGTTATCAAGGATCAGAAGCCAACCATACTCCAACGGAAAAAGAGGTATTAGCAGCATGAGGGAGTTCTAGCCTCAGTTGTTGAGACAGAAGTGTGTCTACTCTTGGTACAGTGATTGCTTGTGTTACACTGGATGTTCAAAGCAAACATCCCTCCAACACATCAAGCAACCAGCTCTATAAGTGGGTACCCCGCAACAAGCTCAAATTGGGAAACCAAATCACCCAGGAATCCTGGAAGAGAGTAATGAGAAAAAATGTCACCAAATTTTCTAGCCTGGATTTCAAGACAGCAAACTTTAGGCTACTCAGGGAGATACTTAGCAGAGTATCCAGGGAATCTGCTTTTGAGGGCTTAGGGGTCCATGAGTACTGGTCAGTTTGTAAGAAGTACCTTTTAGAAGCACAGGAACAGGCAATTCCAGTGTGCCATAAATCAAGTAAGTGGGGCAAAAGACCAGCTTGGCTGAACAAGGAACTCCTCGTGGAACTGTCTTGGTTTAAGACAATCTATGAGGTGGAGCCTGGGAAACAAGCCACCTCTCCTTTAGTTTTAACCATTCCCCTTTCACCAATAAGGAGAGAGAAATGTGAGAAGATATAAGTGGAAAAAATAACAGTTTACTAAAAACAAAACAGCAACAACCAAGATAAGAGTAATAAGCACTAGATACAAAGGTGCTGCATCCCATGGACTGTTGAAACTCTGCATGGGGCCATATCGTTATGTATTTGGGATGGCTGAAATAACGATATGACTCCAAATCTTGGTTTTTTAAAAAGTACACCCTTTTTATGCACTGTTCCAATACAACTGGAAGTGATTGGCCATTCAAACCAATACCTCTTTGTAAACATCTTTGCAAGTAAACAAGTTGGAAAACCAGCAGGTGCTAGATTGTTTGGATTCCTTCCTCACAGCTTCAGTGTATAGGAAAGTTATTTGACTTGCTTTCCCACAGGCTCTGCTGCTGCCTGATACCTAAAAATTTCTCTTTGACCAGGCTTTCAGCATCCACAGGGCCAGGTGTTTTTAGCTCCACCATGGTCCAACACACTCTGAGGGCTGTCCATCAACTTCTCAAAAAATTACTTATTAATAATTAGAGAGACAGCATGATCGGGAGTGTCTTGTAAAAGCAAAAAGGTTTTAATTTAACGAGAAAATAATAAACTATACAAAACAAAAGAGTAAAAGCCCTCACACAGTGCAGGGGAGCCCCCTTTTGTACCTCCTACAACATCCCGAGAATGCACCTAGAAGCCTCGTGCTCTTCCTTAAATATTGAACAATTTAGGAGGCAAACTGCCCAGTAGAAAATCACTACATTTCTGAGGAACAGCTAAAGAGACCAACTGGTGTTTTTGTCTTGGCACTGAGCCAATTATGGTCAGACGAGCATAGAAATTTCTAGCTTTTCTCCCTTAAAAGTCCTGGAGTGAAATGGAAACCCTTTTCCTTATACAGAAAACATCTACTTGGTTGTGGGGGGTGCAGTGCAACATCTGACCCTAACTTACTACAAAAAAGAAAAATAGTTACCTTGAAAAAATTTTCATTCCTTTTGATGATTATAATTGTGCCAATAATTTATTATTGTTTTATAATTTGGTTCTATAACTAACTGTAGTTTTTATGGATTAAATTATTTTGAATTTGTTACCCTTTCTTCTTTTCCAGTCAATTATTTCTTAAGATTAAAATTTAGTTTCTCATTGCTTTGGAACTATAATTGGCTTTTTAATCTGGTGATTTTTCAAGTGAACTATATTTTCTTCTTTATATAGAACTGAGACTAACAAAACTTTTTGACTTTTTAAACAAACATTTGAAAACAAGGAAATAACATTAACAGGACAGAACTAACTTATAAAAACTTTTTCAGTGCAAATTTTATAAAAAACTCATGTCTCTGCTTTGAAAGTGCTCCAGTGTCCATACTGCTGGATTGTGTCAAAGTGTAGGAGTCCTCCTGAAGCCATGGTCTGTGGTCACTCAATGTCCTTTGTGTGTTCCTCTTCAGGTGTCCTCTGCTGTTCTTTCCTTTGCTGCAATTGTGGCTTCACATTTTTGCAGGGATCCATTTGGGGCCAACACCTGTGGAAACACATGCAATGCCTCTCCCCCATGTTATGAGGGGATAAGGTCCCCAAACTTGTCTGGTTTCAGGATCTTTGATGAACACTGGTGGCCACTCCTTGAGCATCACTTGAGTGATGTTACTAAAGTGTCTCAAAATTGGGGGCGTCTGTTCCATAAAATAATTATTTAAGAAATTAAAGACATATATAGCTTTATTTAACCTTTCTACTGTAGAGCGCACTTCTACTCCTCCCTTTTGTCTTTCCAAGAGTGTTTTCAGTGACCTGTGTGCTCTTTCTACAATAGATTTACCTGTGGATGAATGAGGTATTCCTGTAGTGTGTTTGATCCTCCATATGTTGAAAAACTGTTGTAATTTGTGAGAAATGTAAGCTGGTCCATTGTCTGTTTTGATTTCCTGAGGGATACCTAGTGATGAAAATGCCTGAAGGAAGTGTTGGATTACATCTTTGGTCCTTTCTCCGTCAAGTGGTGAAGCATAAATTGCTCCTGAAAATGTGTCTATAGACAGATGTATGTGCTTGAATTTTCCAAATTATTGATATTGTGTTCCATCTGTTTGCCATGTCTGTAGACTGTTTAAACCTCGGGGATTTACCCCTGTTGCTATAGCTGGGAGGGCTAGTTTTTGGCAGTCTGGACAACATTGTCCTATTGTTTTAGCTTGATTTTGAGAGATACTAAACATTTTTGCGAGTGCTGATGCGTTCTGATGAAAGAACGAGTGACTTATTGGGGTTGTTCAATAAAATTTGGTAATGTGTTCTGTATTGTCATTGCCAGGTCTGCCACTGCATTGCTTTCTGCTCTAAAACCTGGGAGGGCAGTGTGTTATCTAATGTGTGATAAAATACGGTTGCTGTCAGGAAGAAAGAAGAAAAATTAATTTCTTAAGTAAACTGTATAGCTGATCATTCAAAACTTCTTTGAACAGAGATCCCTCTGCTCTCTCCACCACACCTGCAACATAAAAGGAATCTCTTACCAAGTTAAAGGGAAACACGAACTTAGAAAACACACGCACAACAGCTGCTAGCTCCACTATCTGGGTGGAGCCTTCCACTTTCTCAGTGTCTGATTCCCATTCTTTGGTGTCTGGATCCAGCCAGGCCGTTGCAGATTTCTGAGACTTCCCTGAGCCATCTGTAAAAAAGGTGATTGCCTCTAGGGGTGTGTGACTCCCTAGAGACTTCTGAACTAATTTCAAAGGTGAATTCAGTAACTTATGTTTTGGGTAGTGAACTGTGAGTTTTTCCTGCAAAATTTTCAAGGGCAGTTTGCAAGACTTTTGAACTTTGAACTCACCATTCTAAATACATAGATTTAACTGGCAGAAATATTTCTGCAAAATCTTTTCCTGAAAGAGAAAACATTCGAGATTTGGCTTTCATTATGAGCTGAGACATGATTTCAGGGCAGGTTGTTATAGTTTTACACATCTGTTGAGACAGACCCATTCCAGTATTACCAGATGGTCCTTCTTCTCCAGATCCCATTGGAAAACCAACCCATGAAGTTGAGGAACTTTCTCCTAAAACTGCAAATAAAAAAGAAGTTAGGATTATAACAATGTGCCTGAAGCAATTGAATGGCTTCAAGCACTTTTTCCAAGGCATTTTGAGCTTCTTTGGTGAGTTCTCATGGTGAGTTTAATGCTGTCTCCTTTTAATAAGTCAAATAAAGGGTTTAGGTCCTGATTTGTAATTCCTAGCAGAGGTCTGATCCAATTGATAGTTCCTACGAGTTGTTGCATTTCATTAAGTGTTTTTGGATTGTCTCTCAGTTGAAGCCTTTGTAGTGTTATAGTCTGTTCTGTAATCCTATACTCTAAGTACTTCCAAGGAGGAAGTTGCTGTATTTTTTCCTTGATACAGTGAATCCTGCCTCCTGTACTGCTGAGATGACATGGTCTGATGTTTCCTGCATGGATGCTTCATCCTCAGCTGCTATCAAGATGTCATCCATGTAGTGCAGCATGAGGGAATTTGGATGTTGTGCACAAACTGGAGAAAGTATTTTTACAACATACCATTGGCAGATAGTCGGCGAGTTACGCATGCCTTGGGGAAGAACCCTCCAATGGTATCTCCTTAATGGAGCTTGCTGGTCAATAGATGAACTAGAAAAGGCAAACCACTGTGCATCATCAGGATGAAGACTAATATTAAAGAAACAGTCTTTTAAATCAATAACAGTTAAAGTCCAGTCTTTAGGAATCATAACTGGTGGAGGTAAACCTGTTTGCAGTGACCCCATCTCTACAATAACTTCATTAATCTTTCTGAGATCATGTAACAACTTCCATTTTTCACTGTTTGGTTTTCTGATTACAAAAACTGGAGTGTCCCAAGGGCTGGTAGTTGGAGCTAAATGTCCTTTGTCTAATTGTTCTTGTACTAATTGTTCCAGAGTGGCAAGTTTGTCTGCTGGCAGGAGACATTGATTTTCCCAAATAGGTGTATCAGACAGAGGTCCATGTAAGTTTTAAGGTATCACTCTCATCTACAGCCCATATTAAAGATTTGTTTCTATTTTCAGACCCCACTGTGGCAGAATGTCCCTTCCCCAAAGTACTGTATCTGCTCCTATTATGAATGGCTTGATGGTCACAATGCAATCCTCGGGTCCCTCAAAAGTGACAGGGTGTAAGCTGTGAAAGCTGTCACAATGACCTCCAATACCTACTAGTTGATCCAGTGTAGGCACCATGGTCCAATCTTGTGGCCATAGATTTTTTGATATTAGAGTGATGTTGGCTCTGGTATCGATCAGGCCTGCAAGGGTGATGGTCTTCCCGAGATGCCTGAGGACACAAGTGAGATATGGCCATCCGCAGCTTATCTTTCTGGTCCAAGCAATGAAAGATGTGTCACTGTGTGACTCTGGGGGCATTGTGGCTGGTAATTTGGATATGAGGTGTTGCAGCTGTGGACCTGATGGCTGGTTGTGGTTCCTGGCATGTTGGACAGTGATTCTTGTGTCAGTGCGCGCCACTGATTTGCACTCGGCTGCTCATTTCCCTGGAGATGACATCTGCAGTCCTGTACTGAAAGAGAGCTGTTAGCATTTTGAAAATTACTTTTGCCCTCATAATGTTTTGAGAGTGACTTTTTTTGGAATCTTGGACAGTCCCTTTTAAAATGTCCTTTCTTGTCACAAGAATAGAATGTATCTTTTTGATCTGGTTGATTTTTAATAACTTTCTTAAATGTGGTAAGATCTTCTGCTAATGTTTGTGCTTGGACCTCTATTGCTTTTTCCTACTGATTTATGGTGTCTTTCTGTGCTGATGTTATGGCATTGTCCAGGACTTCAGCTTGGAGTGCTGCTGCATGCTCCGAAGTGTTCATGCGATTATAAGCTTCCACTAACTGAGCTATTGTGGCCTCTGGGTCTTGAGGTAGAGTGCGTAATATTTTTTTGCAGTTTGGATTTGCATTAGAAATTGCCAAGCGTTTTAACAACTCTTCTCGTGCCTGATCTAAAACAACTTGATTGTCTAAAGCTAATTTTAAATGGTCCAAAAACTTTATATATGGTTCATTGGGACCTTGCTTTACTTCAGAAAAATCTAAGTCAGGCTTATTGCCATCAGGAACTTGTAACAGTGCTGTTTTAGCAACTTCTTTTATATCGTTTAAAACTGATCTTGTAAGAGATTGCACTTGTCTTTGAGGGTCTGCATGTATTCCCTCTCTGGCTAGTTGTTCTAATGTCAGAGCTGCAGTACTTGGATTTCCTGCATAGTCTCTCAAAAGCTGGTTTAAAGCATGCCTCCATGCTAACTCCCAAAGAGAAAATTCAGTTGGAGATAGCAACGATGTTATCTGCCATAGATCATGAGGGGTGAATACATTTGCAGCAAAGGTAGCATGTAATAAGCCTCTAAAATAAGCAGAGTCTCTCCCATAAGACTTGGCAGCCTTACAAAGCTCCTTTATCTCTGCAAAGGTTATTTGTTCCCATTGGAGGTTCCCTCCTCCTCTATTATACTGGACCAAAAAAGCCTTGAGTTTTGAAAGAATTTCCAACTCCCCATCCCATGCCGCTTCTTTTCTTATCTTTTGACAGGGATCTTGGCTGACTGACGATGGAAACTCATCCTCCAAATCATCAGAGAGATTGCAGGACGCTTGGGAAATGCTCTGATTTGAAATCGGGGTTTGTTTATTTTTTCCCGGCATGGGTGCCACCATCTGGGGGGGGGGGCAGTTTCCAGGATTTTCTGGATCTCACATCCGTCACAGCCAGGGCGTGTCTTTCTGGGCTGTGGGCAGCAACCAGGGGTGGAGATTGGGACCAGGTACGGCCCTTAGAAGGGGAGTGTCCTGTGCTGGAGTGGGAGGAACTGAGTGACACATCAGACTGGGCGTGCCACAAGGTTGGGCTTGACAGAGCCCGTCCATGAAGGGCCAGGGTCTGTGCTGCAGCAACATGGTGGTGGTCACCTGCAGGGTTTTTTTTTCTGAGACCGTGGTTTCGGTGCTCTGTTTAAAACTTGCAGACTTGGATCACCTGAAACCACCACCAGAAGGAGAAGAAGGGGATGGGATGGGTGGGAGGGATGGGATCCATGCTTTTGGGGCCAGTACTTGCTCAGTTGCTGGGCCAGGGGAGAGAAGGGGGTGGGAGGGGCAGTTAGAGCTGCCTCCTGCCTGCCTCTCCGGGTTTCTTCGGAAGAGATTTCTTTAGGACTTGAAGGACTAGAACATGCATGTGGATGCTGACAGCCTGGTCAGAGAGAAATTTTCCTGTGAGAAAGCTCAGCGGAAGAATTCAAAACAATCCCTGCACATGGTGTTTTGCACTTGTTGACTTGCAAGATGTTTACAAAGAACTGTCGTTTCTAATTAGCCAATGATGGTGAGGGGTGTTGATTGAATGACCAATCATTTCCAGCTGTGTCAGAACAGTCTGTAAAAGATGTGATTTCTAAATAAAACTTGTTATATGCCCTCCAAGAAGTTTGGAGTCTGTGTCATTCAGTTGTCCCTAATGCAACTGTGACATCTGGTGACCCCGCTGTGAAGTTCAGCCAAGACTGACCACCGTAGATATGGAAGTTCTTTGCAGCTGGACTGAAGAACAAAATTATGCCCGCGTCCTCCGGGAGAGGTATGGATCCTTGTGATAACGGGTGGTACCGTGAAGCCAGGGTCTCTATTAACTATATGGAAGCTGGACAGAGGAAGGCAGAACACCATCAATATGGTGAAATCATATGTTCTCTTTATTCCTGAAATGCCTAGTTCTATACAGTTTCAGATAATTTACAGTTACAGGTGTTTTCTAATTGGTATTCAGCATAAAAAAGAATGCAAACAATCTCAGTTTAAGGTAGCTACCATAATTTCACTATAACTATCCTATCTAATCCATACACACACCTTAACCTAAAATTCTAACTGTGCCACAGGCTGATCTACTTCTACACAGGCCTAAAACTGAGGCCCAGCAGGCCCAAACCTGAGACCTAGTTTGGGATAGCTAAAACGTCATTCCATAACATGCCCATGTTCTCTAAGAAATCCCATGACAGAACCAGCCAGAGAGCTAGTTGGGATGGTGTCTCAGGGTAGCTTGAATCTGTTTCCAGAGCAGATCTCAGCTTTGGCAGGCTGCTGGGAAAGGGTTTTCCAAAAAATGGGGAACCAGTCCTCTACAGAGGAAAAAATCATGCTTTCTGTATGGAGAGATGCATTACCGTGCATGAGGGTCACTGTATCAGATGAATCCCTGAATAGCCTTCTTCACTGGGCAAAAACTCATGAATCTTTGGTAGACGCCGAGACCGCCTTCAGTCTAGATGCTTGGAAGCCTCTAGGAGACCGGTTGTGGCAGAAGATCTCCAGCAGAGATAAGAACACATTTGATCTGGTGGTTACATGGGACGCTCTCTTTAAAGTGTTAAAACAACAGACACTGGGTGAGGGCAAAATGAATGTGACAGACTTGGAGGGTGAGGATGATCTTTCTATGAACACTGATATACTGGAAGGCAGGAGGGCTGAGGGGGCTGCTGTTGGCATTCCTTTGGCTAAGCCTGGACCTCTGAGGGAAACAGTAGTTGCTTGTAAAACCTGTCCCTCGCCACGAGATTACATTCCTCTGAAGTATCCCTCTCCCTTAGATTTTGTTATGTCAAAGTACCTGTCTGTCACCATGACATCTTCCTAGTTTTACTGAGCATTCATACTAAAGTAGAAGTGTGCAGCTTCTCATGCTCGTTAATGTAAACAGAAGATCGTGTTTTATAAATATTGCCATTGTTATGAATTCCTTCTCCAAGAGAAGGGAAGGTTGAATGACAACCTCCTTGACCAATGTGGGTAAGAGGTGGGAATGCCCACTCTCTAATCCATGGTCACCTTGCTAGAAGTATAAAATAGGAGGGAATAAACAAGGTGGGGATTTTCTGCCCTGCTGTTCTGATCAACCCGAACTCCAGCTCCGAGTGTGTCTTTCTGGCTAGGCTCACAGCGACACCTGTCACCTGGGAAACAGCTTGAGAAGGCTTCGTTAATTGAGTGCCAGTAGGAAATTGCCTAGTGTCCTCCTCCGTATGCTCCCCAGCCCCTCCTTCTTTTGTCTGCATCTCAAGTGGCTGAGGGTAAGCCTCCGCTGCAGACAGCTCCCTTAACCCCTCCAGCCCCTCCTCCTCTCTCTTAGTTGCAAATGGCTGTGGACCAGTCTCCGCTTGATCAGCGACCACAGATGACGTACCCTGATTCTATAGGATGCCAGCCCTCCTGAGATCGAGCTTCAAGGTTTGATCGACACAGGCACTAATATGACAATCATCTCTTTCTCTGTGTGGCCTCCTACGTGGCCTTTGGCTCCTATAGGTTCGGCCATCGCAGGGTTGGGAGGAACAGCACAGATCTTTGTAAGCAAACGGTCTGTGATGGTCAAAAACGCAGAGGAACGGATAGCTGCAGTTCAGCCCTATGTTACTGCAGCTCCACTCAACCTCTGGGAGTGGGATGTATTGGCAGCCTGGGGGGAGATGGAGTTGCAGTCTACCCGGGAGGGTTTCAGCAGTGGCCTGGGTCTCTCTCTGTGCTCAGCACCCCTCCTCCCCATCCCCCCATGGCACTGAGGGTGCTGCGGAAGGAGATGCAGTCACTGGAGATGCATAAGAAAAAGCAAATGGCCAAGGACGGCTGCGGGGGGGGGGGGGGGGGAGCCCGAGGGAGATGGCAGCTTGGGTTCTGCTAAACTTCCCCTCCATCCCCTCTTTTCTTTTCTTCTTAAGGCAGCTCTAGTTAATAAAGTCTACAATTTTTTTCCATTAAATTTCATCTATATTAAGTGCAGTTTCATTTACAATTAATATGCTTGTTTAAATCTCAAAGTATAGTTATTTTCTTTTAGAGGTCAGATGACTCCAACTGAAACAGCTGTGATGAAGCACTGATTAAACACCTGTTTCTGAATGGAAGAACATATAGCTTGTTGCGCTTTCACAGATAATACAGAAGAGTGAGTAATAATTCTAAATCATAGTTGTTATTGGTTATAAGCTATTTTGGTATTTTCCTGTGTTTCATTTTAAGGACATAAGTACATGACTGTTTAGAAAAGTGTTATCTCAACTCTCTAAGATGGTTACTATTGATATATTGATTACATAATATGAATTTACTGATACGATAATAGGTATCATTCATAAGTTGATATTATTGTTTTATAGCCAGCCTTTTATATGTTTTGTCAATTTTTCAACAGTTTTTTATAAGCCATATGTCATTTTGAGATCTCATTATTTTTCTCTAGCTACCCTGTGTGTTTCTTTAATTAAGCTGTTGAATTTATCCTTACACTTTCTATATGAGTGAATCCACTGCTGTTTCTTAATTCTCAAGTGGTTTTTTTTTACAATTCCAGAAAGAGATATCTGAAATTTGTTAACAGTTTTCTATGAACTGCAAGTTTTGTTGTTCCTCCCAGTTAGCATCTTTATCCTGAAAGAAGCTTCAGAGAAAATGAGCTTCTGTGTGTTTTGATTAATTTTTTTCCCTAGATCTTAATTGTTCACTTTACATGAATGTGTTTTAATGGTTTGCTGTGTTTTAGGGTCTTCATAGCTATTATCATTAAGAGCTTTGTTTTAAAAATATGTTAAGACATCACTCCAGCTCAGAGCTTGGGTCCTGGCCAGACCCTTGACTCTATCTGGACGGATGCTTTTACCAAAAAACCCAGATGTTTTCTGCATCAAATGCTAAATACGAGTCACTTTGACTTGGCAATTTGATCCTATAAATATGACCGCTGAATTGATCTTTGGAGTGAACCTGAGAACCTTGCCTGGGAAAGGATATCTGGGTCCTCACTGAAAAGAGGTTTTGAGCTATTGCAGATTCTGGGATGATGGTACGGTACTTTTAGTGATTGGCAGTCATGTAATTTCACATGTGCTATTGATTGTGTTTATCACCTGACTAATTTCTGATTACTATAAGTTTTTGTTTGCTACATATATTATTTCGCCTTGATGTTTTATCATATTCATAACCAAAAGACATATATCTCATTTAAAAAAAGAAGAAAAAAAAAAAAAAGAAGGGGAATTTAGTATTTAGTGCCCTAAGAATGTTTCAGTAATGCAAGATGTACATTAGAACTGTAGACAACAGATAATTTTGAATAATGCAATATTTATATTAGAAATTTGGGAAAAAAGGTTATCAAATCTAAATTTCAATTGAGTGACAATGACAAAGCCTACATAATTCATTGCCTTAAGGAGAAGATATGCTTGTATTTTATCATCTGCAGGTTCAAAGCAGTCACCTGTTCAATTTGATCAGACACCGATCACCTCCGAAGAATGAGGCCCAGTGAAAAGGAAAATCATTAATACAGCCTTTATGGCCAGAACAAGAACAGAAGAGGGACTGCCAAGACATAAGTTATGGCTGGAAATTACAGAGACAATTTGACAACAAAAGCCCTATGTCAACATCATAGTATTGTGTTCTTACTAATCTTCTTTAGTTATTCCATGTTTCAGGATTCAAGAAGATATTCAGTGATGTCGAAGATCAACATCTTCAGCTGATGGACTTTTTCCTGAGTTTCAGTTATTTGGACTTTAAAACAATGATCATTTATTTCAATTACCCTAAGAGACATTAAGAAACATTAGACACGTATAGAAATACAAGCTTAGGGTGTAATTATACCTCGTGTAATATCTCACATGCCTTTGATGTGCCTTTGCAGTTACCAAGTGCCGAGATCGTTGTACGGGTATAGAGTCTCTATAAGGTCTTACAGCATTTTAGTATCTAAGCAGAGTGATTTATTTACAAAGCATGTATCTGAAGGTGGGAGAGTTCTAAGAGCGGTCTTACAATACAATCAATTATAAACATAAACAAGCAAGGTCTAAGTAAAACAATAGCCAAAGCATAGAAATCTTAACACACAAAGTTCTAATGAAACAGCAAGCAAAGCATAGAATTCCTAACAAGCAAAACTCTAGTAAGACTATAAGCAAGCATAAATCTGACATTACAGCCTCTAGGTAAATCAGCCTCCCATCTCCTGACCCCAAGCAGGATTTTCCAACTGTGGGGTCACAATAACAGAAAGGGAACAGAAGATCACAGATCCCAGACAGGGGTCCTGGCCGCGGGGATCACAACAACAGAAAGGGGCCCCGAGATTCCAACCCACGCAGAGCCCTCATTCACAGGGTCACGATGACAGTGAGGGGTCCCGAACCACAGAGTTCCTGTCCAGGGGGTTGCAGGAGCAAGGAGGGGTCCCTGGGTCCCAAACCCACACAGGTCCTGGTTGCAGAGACAGGAAGGAGTTCCCGGGGTCCTGGACCCTCGCAGACTCCCCAGCAGCCCCAAACAGAGTTCCGGGGCAAACACTGCAGGGGGAAAGGGAAGGGACGGGATCGCAGGGGCAAAGAGGGGTCCCTGGGGTCCCGCACCCTCGCAGGGGGAAGGGACGGGACCCCAGGGCCCAGATCCCAGGCTACAATAGATGGTACCTTTAGAATCCCATTCGGCTCCCTGGCAAGGCTCCTTCCTCAGGCTGCAGGAGGTGGAGGTTGGATCGATAGATCAGATTGATCAATCGACCGACCAACCAACACAGAGGCTTTTTATCCCAAATCACAAAATGCATATTCATATTTTTTATCTACACACTAACCAATCTAGGTACAATTCTAAAGTTCGTAAAACTACGAAAAACAGTATCAAAACCTACGCACATAGCATATCTATTAACGCAAAACTCTATCTTACTAGCATAAAGTTCTACCTTATTGTACATAAAATTCATACTAAAAATTATAAACAGTACTCTACTCTATTTTCATTGTGTCTATACTCTATCACTAGGCCTAAAGCTCTGTCCTTGTACACTAACAACTAGGACTTAGGGCATGTAAAACTTAAAGCTGAGGGTTAGATTTCTACTTTATGCATCTAAAGCTTTATATATTGTAATTTTTCTAAAGGTTTTAATTCTATCTCTATACTTTCCACTCACTGCGGAGGATCCATGGAAACATGGACTCCAACAACCAAGAGGTGTGGTTTTTCATTTGTGATGATTGGGATAATGCAGACTTTTGGGAATCTGGCTCTATTATTTCTGCATCCTTTTTAGCACCTGGGGTGGTTGCAGCTCAAGCTTTAATTACACTGAATAAATTTAGTTATTAGGTGACCAAATAAACCAATGACACATTTGTAGCTTTAAGTGGGTCAAGCTATTGTTGAACACACTGATGGTACTTTAAAGCATATTCTGGAAAAACAAAAAAAGGGGAATGCCTGGAGGAACCCCACACAGTCAATTGGAAAAGGCTCTATATACAATTAATCACCTTACGGTGCCACAAAATTCAAACAGTTCTGTCATTTTTAATCACTTTCTTTCATTGCAGTCTTCAGGTGAGACGCACCGGCCTCGAGCAAAATTCTGGGTATGGGATCTAGCCACTAATAAGTGGGAAGGCCTGTGTGAGCTTATTGCTTGGGGTTGTGGGTATGCCTGCGTTTCCACAGATACTGGGGTACGGTGGATACCTTCAAGGTGTGTTCACCCTGACTTGCAACACGGAAAGCAAAATGGGGCAACAGGCAACCTTCGAATGATGATCAAGATGCCGACCATCAGTAGGATGGTCCTTCTACAAGTAGAGAATGAGCACTTGTTGGGGGTTAGATTTGCCTCTTTTTCACTTACAGAATTTTTTCCCATAAGTTTCTAAGAAACCTTAATGACAGTACTTAGTCAGAACAAAGGGAGTAGTTGAAGGACATGGCAGCACAAGGCGACACCTATTGCTTTTAAATCTCCGGGAGTGTCCCTCAGAGGGGAGAGATAACGAGCTTTGGGAAAGGTAAAAAGACAGAGCTGGGGGAAGGGAACTCGCTCTCAGTGCCGAAGAAGAAGGTCAAGCTGCCGCCTCGCTGCAGGAAGAGTTCACGGCTATCACTCTGCCTCTGTCTTGTCCTGGGAAATCTACCGTCATCTGCTCATGTACCCAGGAATCCTGAGCTCGCTTTCTCCAGCCTTCCCCCCCCACCGCCGCTACTTCTTCGGAGCTTTGAGGTTCCCCTGCTACTCTGTAGCCCAGCACTTCCAAGCCCTGCCGGGACACCCCTGCCACTCCAGCTACCAGCGCAGAGCTCCTCATCTCATCCACCAGCCTGGGACTTTCCTCCCTTCCAGCTAAGCCTCTCAGAGTCCTGCAGGGGCACCCAGATCAAACTGCTCCGGGCTTTTTGTGAAAAAAAGCCCTCAAGGTTCTTGGTTCTGTTTATTATTAATGCTGTAGTTGTTGTTTGTTTGTTGTTTTGTCATATACACTAGTAAAGAACTGTTATTCCTATCCCCATACCTCTGTATGAAAGCCCCTTTAATTTTCTAAATTAGAATAATTTGGAGAGAGGGGATTCGAATTCTCCATCTCTAGGGAGGTCCTTCCCCCTTCCTAGCAGATACCTCTCTTTCAAACCAAGACAGCACTCTATCTTTTCGTTTGTTTCTGGAGTCGTGAGTATTGACAAGTTAGACTGCCAGCTTTTTGACCAGACTAACAATATTTTGTTTACTGTATTAGAATTAATAACTGACTCCTTGCAAGAAGGAACAGCAAGACTTGTTGTTGGTGCATTGTTGGAACCCTGGATGCTGAAAATATCAAGCTTTCTGCTTTGACAGGTAGTGACCCTCAGGAGGGCACTTACTTTGACCTGAGGTCATGGGAACGGCTTCCAAAACTGAGTGATTGCACTGGGAGTGTGTATGTGTAATTTGCATAGAAGTGTGTAGTGGCACAGGGTGAAATACTGAGAGTTTGGGGTTTAGGGATATAGAATATAGTAATATATATAAGGAACAATACGGAAGGATTTAGGTGTTGCCTGAGTCCTTCTTCACTTTCTTCTTCCTCCTTCTTCTCAGGTTTTGGTGATCTTTTCTTATTGGTTAGTGAAAGCCCACATTGCGGACATTGAGTGATCTTTAATTGGGTTGTAAATAAAAATATCTTAGTTTTTAGGTTTTAATTGGTTTTATTTATTGTTTAAAAGTCCTTGAAATGAAGTAGAAGTAGCCATTTTCTTGCCTTCTTAGATAGAACTTACACCTCGTGAGAATGTATCTTAGATAAGAAATAATAAACATCCAAGTCCGAACAAGATACCATCATGTCTAGCATCTTCTGTCCTGACCTAGCAAGAACTAACAACCTTCACAGTGCATGGACGTGATTGTGAACAATTCAATGGGATGTGCTAGGGAATCTCCTTGACCACTTTAAGTCAGTGTCTGATTAAGGTTCTGTTTAGTAACTGGTGAATTACTAAAGGAACCTCCTGGAATTTCCCATCCAAGATACCCTATTTAGGGTTTTTTCTTCTGAAAGTCCTGTACCAGGGTTTGAAAGGATGAATGGAACTTGCAACTTTAGTTTTTAGAGGTGTTTATTCAGTTTCTTATCTCAAGGTCTGCACGCCGCTTGCCGCAAGCTTAACACGTTGAAGAAACACAGCTGGCAAGCGCCGCTAGGAAGAAAATTCAAGGTCTTTTACAGGTCTCTAGTCCAATTAGCTCTTAAAACTTACTATATTTACAATTTTGTGCCAACAATCACTAGCTATTCTAGACATGCAATTTCTGCCTCAAACCCATTCTACCAATGTCTCTGTGCCACTGTCACAGCAGAAGATTGAGTCAAAGAAGAACATGAGACACCGCTCAAAATTCTCCATCTTGCTCTCATCAACTTCCATTCTAAAAACCCAAAACTACACATTTTCACTCTGTGACAAACTAAACTACTATTTATTTCAAAACTTTGTTGTTTGTAGTTGATCTCTGAGTGTTGGAAGTTTTTCCCATGACTAAGGTCAAAGGCAGTGCTTTCCTGGGGTCCCAGCCAGGGTCTCAGACCCCCCAGGGCAGCCCAAGAGATTCTCCACGTGTCCTGGACTCCAACAGGAACCCCTTTGTGCTGTGTTTGTTCTCCTTTCTGCCAAGGGCCCTGCAGGGTATCACAAAAGCTGCCTTTTGCTTTAAAACAAAAAGGGGGAATTGTGGATGCTGACAGCCTGGTCAGAGAGAAATTTTCCTGTGAGAAAGCTCAGCGGAAGAATTCAAAACAATCCCTGCACATGGTGTTTTGCACTTGTTGACTTGCAAGATATTTGCAAAGGACTGTCGTTTCTAATTAGCCAATGATGGTGAGGGGTGTTGATTGAATGACCAATCATGTCCAGCTGTGTCTGAACAGTCTATAAAATATGTGATTTCTAAAAAAACCTTGCTATATGCCCTCAAGGAGGTTTGGAGTCTGTCGCTCCTTCAGTCATCCTTAATGCAACTGCGAGACATGCATTTTCATAATCATTTCTAACTCAGGATGGAGCCATTTTTGATCTTATTTTCCTGGTTCCTATTTTACTATCACACGTGGATGCAGTTTCAGGTATGTTTAAATTTGCACTGCCGAGACTTTCTTATGTTACAAAGTCTAAAACAGTCCAAAAGATGGGTCGTAATTTTAAAGTAGATTTTTTTCTTTTTCTCCAGATTATATATTCAATCCCACTCAGACCCAAAACTCTGCTGTGAATGTTTCTGCTGTGGTAGTGTTCAGAAAACATTTATAGACCCATTTAACAAGTTTTTTGAGCTGTTTATTTTCAAACTTAAAGTCCTGAATTGATAACTTATGATTAAAATAACAGGAAAGTGTCTTGCTGCTCTACTGAATGGTGGGAGCCCATTCTTTACTCACCTGAAGGGTTTTTTGAAGATTCCCACTCCCTTGGTTTGTCCTCGGCTTCCTCCAAAATGTGGATTTTCTGACTGCCTACAAGGGGCTGCTAGACGTGGTGTTCCTCTCTCCATAGAGGAAAATACATCCTTTGGACTCACTTCACGTTCTAGGAAACCTTGTCCGGCAAACACTCCCTTCAACCAGTTACAGGAGCTTGGATTGGGAACCCCCTCTTTGCCGCTCAGTCGCCCCAAATCTGGGTTTTCTTTAACAACCAAAAAACCCAGCCTGAGCTCAATCAAAAAAATTAAAACCAAGGGTAAAAGGTCCTACACTGTGTTGTTGTTTAAATTTAAGGGGGGTCCCCGGGGAGTGCTCCCCGGAGACCCCCGGGGTCTTTTGGGGTCGTGGTGTTCTCGGGCTGGCAGGCAAGGAGACTTCAGACGCCGGTGGGATGCCGATGAGGTGAGGGTTTATTCACTGAGGGAGAGGGGAAGGGGGGAGGGGGAAGGGGGGGAGAGGAAAAAGGAGCGTCCGGACGCCTCCAGGGGTAGAGGGGCAAGAGGGGCAGAGCCTTCTGCCTTAGCATTCTTATCACAGAGGTTCAAAGGGGCGCGGTAACATTCTCCAGCCAATGAGGTTACAGATACAGGATACTGCGGGGAGGGTACAGACTGGGGATAAATCATACATTTTCCAAGGGTGAGCCAGAGCAAACCATTTCCATAAAATGCAATCCCACAAGTCACCCTTTTTTTCTTTAAAATGTGAGAAGAGAAATATGACATATGACCATTAACAATTTAAAAAATGAAACAGTAATTACAGTTTTGCAGCATGAAACCAAATACAATTGCAGTAAGGATTATGTTATACGGTGAACAGTTGATCTGACCTTGTAATTGCAGTAGACGGGTTATGTGAGTTTATATTGCAAGATTTGAAACAAGTTAACAAATTTGTTTGAGCCTTTCCAGCGTGACTGGCCTAATAGTGTCTAGTCTTTTCCAACTGGCTTTTCAGACCACCACAGCCCCCAGCTTAGGCTGAGGCGCTGACCTCTGCTCCCACTCTAGGGACAGGAAAACACGTGGAGTTCCCCGGGCTCCACACACGGCTTCAGATTCTCCAGGTGGCCTGCTGCAGTTCCCCCATTGGGGCCGGGCAGGGGCAGTGAGGAATTTAAATCAACTCAAGCTGCCATTGATCTGTCACGGAATTCCCGTAAGGCTTGAACAGCAAGTCACCGACACTCACGGATCTGAGCCAAACCACTCCTTTCACTTTCCAACTGGTTCAACCAAAACAAAAGACCCCCAGTTTTAGGTCATCAAAAGAAAAACAAAAGAAAAAAACTACAAAAACCGTCAAATACTTTCTCAGACACCAATTTAGGTTATCAATCACCCTCAGAACTAACTGAGGACAGCATAAACCCAAAAGCGTTACAGATTCAATAGTCTACACTACTGAATCGCGCCTTACAAGAAGACAATTCAAAAACTGCTTCCCTTGGATCTACACTTGTGACCTGAAAAGGCCTCTGCTTTCTAAAACAGAAAACAGGGGAATCTGCAATATGAACACACACAAAAGCTAGAAAGGCATAATTGTAAAAACTACTTCATGGGGATGGGAAGGAAATGGAGGGGTTTGGGACACCCTGCTGTTTGGCCAGAACAGCAAGGGACAGGGGCAGAAAAACAGGGAAAGGGAATCAAAGTAGCATTAACAATTATACAAGGCTGCAAAACTGGTATTACAAATTCACTTTAGCTTTGGGGTTTGGTTTCTTAGCGTTTACCTTGTGGGACTTGGAAAGCGGAAGATGGGACTGAGAGCACGTGGCCATGGTGGCCATGCGGTCACAGCGCAGCACGTGGTGTTAGCTGTGCCGTGCCGGGTTTAGCAGGAAGGGGTTAACTCTCGGGGGTTTGTTAAGGGAAAGGGGGTTAGGGAGAAGGAGCAGCGAGGGGAGGAGGGGGTAAGGAAGGAGGTTACACAATTTACAAAACCGAGTTTTGGAAGGTGCGGGGCTTGGGCACAACTGAAGACTGCTTTTTCCTTCTCTGATGGCTGTCTGGCTGAGTTCCTTTCGCTGCTGTCCAGGGCTGCTTGTCCGTGCGGCTTCTCCCGGTGCTGGGGCCCGCACGCGCTGCGGCGGGGCTGGGGCCACGTGTTGGCTCCGCCGGGACTGCCCCGCGCCGCTGCCGCTGGGCTGGGGCCGCTCCTCCGCCGGGGCCGCGCCGGGCCGGGGCCGCTCCGCCGCCGGGGCCGCGCCGGGCCGGGGCCGCTCCGCCGCCGGGGCCGCGCCGGGCCGGGGCCGCTCCGCCGCCGGTTCGCCGCCCGCGCCGCGGCTGCCGCGGGCCGGAGGGTGCCTCGCCGCTGCCGCGCAGCCCGCGCCGCCGAGCCGAGGCGGGCCGGGGCCGCGCCGCCGGACCGAGGCGGGCCCGCCGCGCCGGGGCTCACGCCGGAGCCTCGCCGTGGCGGAGCCGCGCCGGCCCCACGCCGCGCCACCCGGCGGGGCTGCGCAGCCCGCGCAGCGCCGAGGCGGGCCGGGGCCCCAAGGAGCCGGGACCCGGGCCCGCGCCGGGCTGGTCGGCGGTGGTGGGACGGCCGCGTGGTGGCTCACGAGGTCTCCGCGCGGTGGGGGAGGGGCCGCCCCGGGCCGCGATGGCCCAGAACGGCCGCTCCACCGGAGACAGCACAGAAACGGAGTTACCATGGTCCATCTGGTCTCAGGGTCGCTGATGCTGTTGCCCCACGTTGGGTACCATCTGTTGTTGTTTAAATTTAAGGGGGGTCCCCGGGGAGTGCTCCCCGGAGACCCCCGGGGTCTTTTGGGGTCGTGGTGTTCTCGGGCTGGCAGGCAAGGAGACTTCAGACGCCGGTGGGATGCCGATGAGGTGAGGGTTTATTCACTGAGGGAGAGGGGAAGGGGGGAGGGGGAAGGGGGGGAGAGGAAAAAGGAGCGTCCGGACGCCTCCAGGGGTAGAGGGGCAAGAGGGGCAGAGCCTTCTGCCTTAGCATTCTTATCACAGAGGTTCAAAGGGGCGCGGTAACATTCTCCAGCCAATGAGGTTACAGATACAGGATACTGCGGGGAGGGTACAGACTGGGGATAAATCATACATTTTCCAAGGGTGAGCCAGAGCAAACCATTTCCATAAAATGCAATCCCACAACACTGGGTGAGGGCCTGGCAACAAAACCCGAACAGTTCCACTTAATATAGGAATCCCTGTTTGGGTGCCAAGTGTTAAAACGCTGCATGGAGCCAGGTGTTTTTAGCTCCATGAGGGTCCAAAATACTCTGAGGGCTGTCCAGCAACTACTCAAAAATGGCTTATTAATAACTAGCGAGATGGCATGGTCAGGAGTGTCTTGTAAAAGCAAAAAGTATCTAATTTAACGAGAAAATAATAAACTATACAAAACAAAAGAGTAAAAGCCATGCACAGTGCAGGGGAGCCCCCTTTTGCACCTGCTACTGTTGCAGCCATGAGGCCTGAGAGGCCTCCCTGGCGGTCAGTTGCCTAAAGGCAAAGAAATGCCTAGTCATGGTGACTGGACCAAATAACCCCTCTCCTGCTCTCGGACCCTCTCTTATCTCCCTGTAAGACAATAGATCACTTTCTACCCTGACTCATACCATTGGACCATTTCTCAAAACATCAGTACCCTCTATAAACCCCACTTCTGCCCAGTTCAGTAGAAGAGCTGTCCCTGAAACCCTTCGCAGAGGATGCCAATAAAGATTCATACAGCACTTCTCCTCTTTCTCCCTGCGTCTGCCAAGGCACTTAGCAAGCTTATGAGCTGAAAATCACTAGAGCTAACACTGCAAAGAGCTGACATTGCAAAGAGCTGGAATCACTGATAGCTAAGCTGCTAAGTATTGCCTGTGCCTGGAAGCTTTGCCTAAGGTACTTGGACAGGAGGTACCTAGCGGTACCCCCTATCCAGGAAAACTTAGGGCAGCCAGGATCCGACCGATCTTGAGAAGCTCCGGGAAAGATAAATGCTACAACACCCCAAGAATGCACCTAGAAGCCTCGTGCTCTTCCTTAAATATTGAATGATTTAGGAGGGTTTTTTTTTTTGCAAACTGCCGACTAGAAAATCCCTACATTTCGGAGGAACAGCTAGAGACCAACTGGTGTTTTTGTCTTGGCACTGAGGCAATTATTGTCAGAAGAGCATAGAAGTTTCTGGCTGCAAAGTTTTTGGCTTCTTTTCTTCTCTGCCAAGGTTGGGATAAAGACACGGGAAGCCCAAATTTGAGTACGGACTTGGAATGTTTATTATCTCTTATCTATTTATGGTATTTACAGACTCACACACCATGAACTCTTAGAAAACAAAGGTAAAATTTAGCACTTCTAACTCTTTCCAAGGTTATTTAAGCAATAAACCCCCAATAATGTAGTGACACCTATATTATTTGTGCTTCTGACCCAATAATGACCACCCAAGGCCTGCAGTGTGGACCTTTTTTACCCATTAAAGAAAACCACCTAAAGCCATGAAGAAGAAGGAAGAAGAAGGTGAAGAAGAAGGACAAAGGCAACACCCCAAATCTTCCATCTTGGCTCATATGTATTACTATACACCAAAACCCCAAATCTTAAGTTTCTAGGACTCCAACATCTGGCTTTTCTCCCTTAAAAGTCCTGGAGTTAAACTGAAACCCTTTTCCTTATATAGAAAATGTCTACTTGGTTGTGGGGGGTGCAGTGCAACAATGGACTCCCTGGGAACAAGGAAAACAAGATTATGGAGAAGCCCCTCTCCCAATATGGCGATGTCTGTAGAAGATCACATGGCTCAGGGAACAAAGACAAGATTGTGGAGAAGCCCCCTTCTCCCAACCATGAGGTGGAGAGAAAGAACAAAGGGAAAAAAAAAACAACACAGATCCCAAACCTCCACAATTATAAAACTCCTTCTTCCCCCAAACAACAACCAATGGGGAACAAGGGCAAACCAAAAGAAACCTGGAGAATTATTTCTCTCAAAACACAGTCAAATGCTCCATGCCACCCAATAGAGTCTCTCCTGGTGGCAGCAGCTCCGCTGACAGTGGCGGCTGGAACTGGATCAGCAGCTAGAACTCATGGAGGGATTTCAATGACTCCTTGGCCAAAGTGGCAGGCACTGGGGCAGCATTTGGAACTTGTGGAGGGATAGAGAGAGGGGGAGGTCTGGTTTTCCAGTCATGACTGTCCCGGGCAGTAGCAGCAAAAAAGAAAGAAAAAAAAAGTTCAAAGAAACATCCTCCTTGGCTCCAAAAAAGGGGGTTGCCCACAACTGCTGCCAGAACAGGTGTTGAAAAATTTGCTCTGAAACAGTTTAGGTTTGCAAAATGCAGTTTTCTCTGAGATCTCCATTGTTAACTCAGAGAGAAACAAGAAAGAGCTTTTGCCTCCACTCCGAAGCCCCAGGGAGAACAGAAGAGCCTCCTATGTGCCTGTTCCCTTTCTTTTAAAGGGACCCTGGGTCAACCACCTCCACAAACCTAGAGTAAAACACCCCAGTTCTGCTTCTGGCTCCCAGGTCTTAAAGGGAAAATGATAATCTTGGTAGGTAAGCGTAGGAAAGATATGGAGTACAATACTCATTTTTTGGGTTACCCAGGACAGGAATTCAAGAAGAAAAAGAAATTGTATGATCTGGGAAGCAATGTCAGGCTTTGCATGAAGATTTCAGACATGTGGTTTATATATACAAGGAAAAGACACAAAAGGCCAAAGCGCAACTACAGTTGAAACTGACCAGTTGAAACTGACCAGTGTTGTGTCAGACATCACTTTTTTAGAGTATGTTAATAACAAGAGGAGGTCTAAGAAAAATATTGAACCAATACTTGTTGAAGATGGTCACCTGAAAAATAGGGATGAAGAAAAAGCAGAAGTGTTCAGTGGTTTGTTTGCATCAGTCTCAGACCTTGAGCTGCCAGGTCCCCTAAGCTGGAGGACCACAAGTATGGTAACAGTGACTGATTCAAAGAAATCGACTTAACAGCCTGATTCTGTTAAGCAAGCATTCCTTTATTGCAGCACACTGGTCACTCAAGGGATCCTTCTTCCATTCAAGTGCCATGAGTGTTGGGTGAACAGAGATTTTATCATATACACTGGTTACATATTCATTAGCTATCTCCACTTCCTTGACTTTATTTGACATAGTGTAGTGACATCCCTTAATGAAAGTCCTTATATGGTTCTTTGAGGGTCTATCTTCAAAGTCTGGTGTCCTTTTCAGGTGGCTGTTCCTTGACCCCCACTTTTGAGTGCAATATCATTGTTTCACATAACTTCTACTTTGTCAGCTTTACAGAGCTGAACTGGCATCCTGCTTGTTTTGCACAACTTCTGTTTGCATAAATTACATCCTTTATTTAGTTCTCCAATGCTGTACTGTTGTGTTCTACTGTCCTTATCAGACTTTCCATTTGTGCCTACTGAAATTGTAAGGGACCATCTGTATCAGCTGAATGTTTACAAGTCCATGGAGCCTGATGGAATTCATCCCAGAGTTCTGAAGGAGCTAGTAGATGTTCCAGCTAGACCACACTCGATCCAACAAATGTTTTGGGAGTTTGGGAAGGTCCCTGCTGACTGGAAGGTAGCCAATACTATTCAAATTTACAAGAAGGGTATGAGAGAAGACCCAATAGACTACAGACATGTTCTTGCTGATCAGCACTACCACACCATCAAGGCTGTGTCTCCAAATCACCCACCTCCAAAGGTCAGTAGATTGGGGGTGGGGAAGAAGTTGGGAAGTTTCATAGCCAGGGCACCTGCTGCTGAGTGCAGGCTGCTTTTGTGTGCAGGCTTGTTTTTCTTTATTAAACTGCCTTTATCTCAACCCATGCATTTTTCATTTAATTTTCTTCCCTCTTTTCCACTGAGGTAGGGAATGAGAGACAGACTTCATGGGCACCTTGTGGCCAGCCGAGGTCAACCTACCACAATGACCAACTTGATTATCTTCTATGATGACTCTCTTGGTAGATGAGGGGAGATGTCCTGGTTTAAGACAATTTTA